>NC_090910.1:0-39040 GCF_040956055.1 Brachionichthys hirsutus
TGCATTACTTTACTTATTACTCCCTGCCAAAACTAACTAGTTACTTATTACTTTAAGTTACTTTTTTCTTCTCACCCTCAATAATTGCATCCTTTCTCCCCTAAAGTCTTACTTTGCATGTTCAACATTAGCGGTTGTTTCTTCTCTTTTCTACATTGGAGTTAAACCAACAATGAGAAGTTACAAACAGGTTCCTGAACACATAACATGATGAGTCCGTCTGAGTCAATCTGGACCCTCATTTGAATTAAATGAACATGAATACTTTTACTTTGTAGGAATCCATAAATTGCTGACCCAATTGAAACCACATCTGGACTCAAACTGATAACAAAACACACTTTTTGAACAACTTCAGTTGTTTATTAAAGCAGACAAGCTCAAAGTGCTGCTGGGCCATGAGGCCAACGAGTGCTGGTGCATTTCAATGCAATATGTCTCTTGCCAATCACATCCAGTCAGACAGCATCTCCCGTCTGTCTGGAAAACTCTTCATTCATAAAATAAATAAATAAATAATAATAATTAAAAAATAATAATAATAATAATTAAAAAAATAATTAAATTAATTTTAAGTTATATTGCACCAGATCAGAACAGACAGTCGTCTCACTTTACAGGTACAGGCAGCCCAGACTTCCCTCTCCCCGGCCACTTCTTCGAGCTCCTCCCGGATGACTGAGCTTCTCACCCTATCTCTAAGGGAGAGCCCAGCCCCCCTACGGAGGAAGCTCATTTCAGCCGCTTGTACCCGCGATCTTGTTCTTTAGGTCACTACCCAAAGCTCCGTGACCCATAGGTGAGGGTAGGAACGAAGATCGACCGGTAAATCGAGAGCTTTGCCTTTCGGCTCAGCTCTCTCTTCAGCATGACAGATCTGTGCAGAGTCCGCATCACTGCAGACGCTGCACCGATCCGTCTGTCGATCTCTCGCTCCATCCTTCCCTCACTCGTGAACAAGACCCCGAGGTACTTGAACTCCTCCACTGGGGAAGGATCTCCTCCCCGACCTGGAGGGTGCACTTCACCCTTTTCCGGCTGAGAACCATGGCCCCGGATTTAGAGGTGCTGATTCTCATCCCGGCCGCTTCACATGCGGCTGCGAACCGATCCAGTGAGAGCTGAAGGGCACGGCCTGATGAAGCCAACAGGATCACGTCGTCTGCAAAAAGCAGCGACCCAATCCTGAGGTCACCAAACCGAACCCCCTCAACGCCCTGGCTGCACCTAGAAATTCTGTCCATAAAAGTTATGAACAGAATCGGTGACAAAGGGCAGCCCTGACAGAGTCCAACCCACACTGGAAATAGGTCCAACTTACTGCGGACCAAGCTCTGGTACCGGTCATATAGGGAGCGGACACCCCGTATCAGGGGGTCCGACACCCCGTACTCCCGGAGCACCCCCCACAGGACTCCCCGAGGGACACGGTCGAATGCCTTCTCCAAATCCACAAAACACATGTGGACTGGTTGGGCAAACTCCCATGCACCCTCCAGGACCCTGCCGAGGGTGTAGAGCTGGTCCACAGTTCCACGGCCAGGACGAAAACCACATTGCTCCTCCTGAATCCGAGGTTTGACTATCCGGCGGACCCTCCTCTCCAGTACCCCTGAATAGACCTTACCGGGGAGGCTGAGGAGTGTGATCCCTCTGTAGTTGGAACACACCCTCCGGTCCCCTTTCTTATAAAGAGGGACCACCACCCCGGTCTGCCAATCCAAAGGCACTGCCCCCGATATCCATGCGATGTTGCAGAGTCGTGTCAAACATGACAGCCCTACAACATCCAGAGCCTTAAGGAACTCTGGGCGAATCTCGTCCACCCCTGGGGCCTTGCCACCGAGGAGCTTTTTAACGACCTCGGCAACCTCAGTCCCAGAGATGGAGGAGCCCACCCACGAGTCCCCAGGCCCTGCTTCCTCACTGGAAGGCATGTCGGTGGGATTGAGGAGGTCTTCGAAGTAGTCCCTCCACCGATCTACGACGTCTCGAGTCGAGGTCAGCAGCGCACCATCCCCACCATACACAGTGTTGACCGTGCACTGCTTTCCCCTCCTGAGACGCCGGATGGTGGTCCAGAACCTCTTCGAAGCCGTCCGGAAGTCGTTTTTCCATGGCCTCACCGAACTCCTCCCATGCCCGGCTTTTTGCCTCAGCAACCGCAGTAGCTGCACTCCGCTTGGACTGTCGGTACCTGTCAGCTGCCTCCGGAGTCCCACAGGCCAAAAAGGCCTGATAGGACTCCTTTTTCAGCTTGACGGCATCCCTCACCACCGGTGTCCACCAAGAGGTTCGGGAATTGCCGCCACGACAGGCACCGACCACCTTACGCCCACAGCACCGATCGGCCGCTTCAACAATGGAGGCACGAAACATGGTCCACTCAGACTCAATGTCCCCTGCCTCCCCCAGTACATGGTCGAAGCTCTCCTGGAGGTGGGAGTTAAAACTCCTTCTGACAGGAGATTCTGCCAGACGTTCCCAACAGACCCTCACAATACGTTTGGGCCTGCCAGGTCTGTCCGGGATCCTCCCCCACCATCGGAGTTGACTCACCACCAGGTGATGGTCGGTTGACAGCTTCGCCCCTCTCTTCACCCGAGTGTCCAAGGCATGCGGCCGCAAGTCCAGTGAGACAACTACAAAGTCGATCATCGAACTGCGGCCTAGGGTGTCCTGGTGCCAAGTGCACATATGGACACCCTTATGCTTGAACATGGTGTTCGTTATGGACAATCTGTGACGAGCACAGAAGTCCAATAACAAAACACCACTCGGGTTCCGATCAGGGGGGCCATTCCTCCCAATCACACCCCTCCAGGTCTCACTGTCATTGCCAACATGGGCGTTGAAGTCCCCCAACAGAACGAGGGAATCCCCAGAAGGAGCACTCTCCAGTACCCCCTCCAAGGACTCCAAAAAGGGTGGATACTCTGAACTGCTGTTTGGACCATAGGCACAAACAACAGTCAGGATCCGTCCCCCCACCCGAAGGCGGAGGGAGGCTACCCTCTCGTTTATTGGGGTAAACTCCAACATACAGGCACTGAGCTGGGGGGCAATAATTATTGCCACCCCTGCCCGGCGCCTCTCACCAGTGGCAACCCCAGAGTGGAATAGAGTCCAACCCCGCTCAAGAATAATGGTTCCGGAGTCCTTGCTGTGTGTCGAGGTGAGGAAACTATGTCCAGTCGGAACTTCTCAACCTCGCACACCAGCTCACGCTCCTTCCCCGCCAGAGAGGTGACATTCCACGTCCCTAGAGCTAGTTTCTGGAGCCGAGGGTCAGACCGCCAAAGTCCCCGCCTTCGGCTGCCGCCCAGCTCACACTGCACCTGACCCCTCTGGTCCCTCCTATGGATGGTGGGTCCACGGGAAGAAGGTCCCATATTGCTTCTTCGGGCTGTGCCCGGCCACCAGGCGCTCGCCACCGTGCCCCACCACAGGCCTGGCTCCAGGAGGGGGCCCCGGTGACCTGCGTCCGGACGAGGTAAGCCCAGGATCAATAATTTTACTCGTCATTGGGGTTCTTTGAGCCACCCTTTGTCTGGCCCCTCCCCTAGGACCTGTTTGTCATGGGTGACCCTACCAGAGGCATGTAGCCCCCGACAACTGAGCTCCTAGGATCATTGGGACACACAAACCCCTCCACCACGATAAGGTGGCAGCTCAGGGAGGGGTAAAAATTACCTTTTTTTATATAATGTACCGGTGACAATTACATAACGACCGTTTGAGTCTGGTATTACTTTATCTGGATGAAAATGCACGTTTTTCCGGATTAGTATGGCTGTACCCCTTGTCTTTACATTAAAACGAGAGTGGAATATTTGGTCGATCCAAGGTCTGTTCAATTTTCTATGGTCAGAATCACATAAATGTGTCTCCTGGAGAAACATTATATCCGCCTGCAGGTCTTTGATGTGTGTCATAACTTTTGTACGTTTGACCGCAGCATTTATCCCACCAGTGTTTAGAGAAATGATCCTCACTGTCCGTCCACCAGCGGCAGCCCCTCTGATCACACTAGCCATGGTTCAGTGTACTGTAGCAAGAATGTCAGGTCAGTCTCAAGGAGCAAGCAGCGGTCAGCTGGAATCGTCTGCACATAAACAGCACAATGTGAAATGAACACATACATAACACTTTGTCCAAAATAAACACAATCAAAATCAAATGAACACTTTCTTCCCCTCCCCCCCCCTGTCCCATTTATCAAATCTAAACACAAATGTTCATACTTCCCTTTCTGCGTCATCTTTCCTCTTTATTTGTCTCATATGCTGCAGCTTCAGCAAGTCAATTCGAACCCCCATAGAGATGAACACGAACCTCGAACACATTGTCAAAACACAGAAATAAACCAGCCCTTCATATAAGCAGGCCAGGTTAACATGGCACAAATTAGCCGTGGGTGAGGTAGCAGTTAAGCTATTCGGGCCCCGGAGTCTGTTGATATTTGGCCGCAAACGCAGAAGCTTCCTCGGGAGATGCAAACCTCTTCTTCGCTCCACTCTCCAACGTAATCTGCAGGCAGGCCGGGAAGAGAAGCAATGGCCGAAGAGCAAGCTTGTAGAGATCGGCCATCACCGTTCGGTATTTGGCTTGTTCCGTGGCAACCTTTGGCGTGTAGTCTTCAAAAATCTGGATTGGCGACCCCCGAAATTGTGGCTTCCCTCGTCTTTTGCGAGCCTCACGAATGATCAGGTCCTTAATCTGATAGCGATGGGCCGTGAGCCTGGCTGTGGTTTAGCGGCTAATGCTCTGTGCGTTCGGTCTACTTCAGGAGGGGTCTGTAGAATCTCATCGCCGAGTACTTCAGCCAGTAGTTCGGCGAAAAAGGTCGTGGGTCTAGGACCCTCAATTGATTCTTGGAGGCCAATTATCCTAATATTGTTTCTGCGGCTCCGGCTCTCAAGATCGCTAGCCTTAGCCATTAGCTTGATGTTGCTATCTTCGAGTGCTACGCACCTCTCCTCCAGAGCCTCGATACGTTGGTTTTGCAGCGCAGCGTCGGATTCCAACGACTCCATACGTTGACCATGCTCTGTCATCGTTGTTTGACACTTGTCGAGTCTTAATTCCAGAGCAGCGAATGTTGTTTTGAAGTTGGCTGCGATGCTAGCTCTGTTGGCTTCCAGCATATCCGCTATGCTAGTTAGCGCTGCTCCGCTCGTTGGAGAGGAGTCCTCCCTAGCCTTCTTAGCCGCTCTTGCTGCCTTGGACATTTCGCTAACATGCTCAAGGTTCTAATGTTATCAACTGGGGCCCATGACCCACCTTCTTCCTGGACATTTTGCTAGCCTAAAATGGCTCAGGGTAGAAGACAGGGTTAAACAACTCAAAATGGGATTGGCATTTAAAATAGTCAATGCAGCTCTGCCCTCAGTCCCCTCAATCGCTGCATACCTGAATAAACACCTCCACAGATTTAGTGACACCCAGAGCCACAACACTAGAGGGCGCTCAAACAACAACCTGATTACCCCCTCCTATAGGACTAACATGGGTAAATCATCTTTTTACAATACTGCTCCCCAAGGGTGGAACTGTTTGACTCCTCCCCTCAAAACATGCACCTCTTTGGCCTCCTTCAAAACGGCCCTAAAAATACACCTTTTAGGGGGACAGAAATGGAGATAGTCATCACGTCTCTCTCCGGATCAACTCCTCCCCCCCCCACCCCCTTTTTTGTCCACCTACGTTGCACATATAAAGTGTCTTTGTAATTTATTATTATTATAATTTATTGTAATTTATTGTCATTCATTGCCATTTTGCATCTGTGGGGTAATTGATTTTAAATTTATTGTTAGTTTGCATCTGTGGTGTAAAATTATTTTTATTTTTCTATTGTTATTAGTGTAATGTATTTGACACAGGACACCGTGTTTAGCAGGGAGCCATCTTGATTTATTCTGCCCTACGGCAACTCCACTGGGACAAAACACAACAGCACGAAAGGCAAAGCGCGCACTTTGTGTCATAACACAATACGTTACATCTCCCCTCCTTAGCAAAGAAACATGCATTATATGTTAGAGATGAACATATGAAGATAGTCAAAAATTACTTCCTTGTTATTTGCAGTATTACTTACTTACATAAATAACAATCTTAAATATCCAGTCTGCAGCATCAACGAACTTAAACAAAAACAGAAATCAGTGAAAACATTCAATTTCACACACTGCAACTAGGAAGGAATGTTATAAATTCAGTCTATCGGGAGGCTTCACAACTCTGCCGAGCCTGGTAGTAATCTGTCCAGGTGGGTGGACTCGAGTAGGGCTCAAATGTACTTTGGGTGATGAGGGAGAGAGTTCAGGAGACGCTGTCTCCTTCTCAGGCAGACCTGATGTTTCAGTCCAGGGTTCCTGACGCATCCAGTGGCGTGGACGGTTGGCTGCTGCAGTGCTTTTGCAAAGGTGTTGGCTGTTGCGGCGGTATTCCCTGTTTCCACATTCCACAACATAGGATCGCGGTGCACTGTGTGGCTTCACCACAACTCCAGGGGACCACTTGTGGTTGCCAGGATACGGTTGCATCCTGATCTCATCACCCGGTTTGAGAACAGCAGGCGGATTGCTTGCTCTCTTCTGGTCATAATAGAACTTTTGAGTGTCCTTTGTCTTGTCCAGAAGTTTCTTAACTTCGAGAGGGTTATAGGCTGTAGGTACGAGCAGCACACGAGCAGAAGGTAATTCGTTGCGAAGTCTCCTGCCCATGAGCAGCTGAGCTGGCGACAGACCTACCGACTCCATTGGAGTAGTTCTATAATCCATCAGAGCTAGGTGCTTGTCTGGCGCTTTACACCACAGCTTCTTTACAGTTTGCACTGCACGCTCTGCTTCACCATTTGAGTGTGGAGTGTGCGGTGAAGATGTCTTGTGTGAGATTCCATAACTCTTACAGAAATCTCTGAATTCCTCTGAGGAGTACTGTGGACTGTTGTCTGTCCTCAGAGTTGCAGGAATTCCATGTCTGCTGAATTGGGCTCTCAGAATCTGTATCGTGGTGCAGCTGCGCATGTCTTTCAGTTCATCCACTTCAATAAACTTTGATTAGTAATCTACTAGCAGGATATACTGTTTTCCTTGAAACTCAAACAGATCTGAAGCCACTTCCTCAAATGGCAGGTCTGGAGTTTCTGTTGGCTTGAGTGGATGTCTGGGCATCTTATTCTGAAAGTCTGCACACTTGCTGCAGTTCCTGACCAATTCTTCGATTTTTGAACTCATTCCTGGCCAGTACAGAACTTACCGAGCTCGCTGTTTGCTCTTCACCATCCCTAGATGAGATTGGTGTACAAGTTTTAGCATGTGCTCTCGCATGGTTGGGGGTACTACTATACGTAGTCCTTTGAAAATAATCCCATCAGACATGACGAGTTGGCTTCGGGAGTCCCATATGGCTGAACAGCAAGAGGCGCATCCCTTCTGTGTTCAGTCCAGCCATGTTGAATGGTCCGTTTGAGACAGCTTAGCTCGTCTTTTGTGCGCTCCTGCAGTTCTATGTGTTTCTGGTTGCTAACTGAGACAAAGCTGAGCATGGACACACACTCTAGTCCATCCATCTCTGGCCTGCTCTCTGTAAGCTGTGCTCTGGACAACGTGTACGTACCTGGCAGGGTTCCAGTCGTGCGTGACAACTCCGGGAACTCAACCAGTCCAGCTGTTACACTCTGTGTTGGAGTGGTGGCATCAGCAATACTCAAGATGTTCTTCTCAGCAGCATATTTCAGTGTGTCAACACGAACAATCAAGCCTAAAGCCTCAGCTGTCTCACCGCAGAGCACATTCTCCTGTGCAATGTCCACAATTTCAAATTCTGCACTCACTTCACACTTCTTGTGTTTGGCCAGAAGATCAACTGCAGCCACCGGCTTCAGCTTGTGGTTAGAATATGAGCGGAGCACCTTGCTAGAGCGCTTCAGCTCACCTGAGTGCATTAGCAGCTGGTACCTGTACAGGGTCAACGTGTTGCACTTTGCTCCTGTATCTATTCCGAAAGTCACCTCCTGAGACAGAATTTCCAAATTTACCGTCCATTTATCCTCCGCAGCTTCCTCAGTCCATGTCAGGTTTATGTCCAAAATTTCATCATCTGTGAAATCTTGACTTGGTTCGACACTCACTGTATTAATCGGTCGCTTTCGACACACAGCCACCCAATGATTTGGTTTCTGACAGTAGGAACACACAGAGCCTTTAGCTGGACACTTGCCCTTGGTCCACTTATGTTCTGTGTCTTTTCCACAACTCGTGCAGCTTCTCTGCTGGCTGACTGATGCTTGCTTCTGATAAATGGGCTTTGTTTGTCTTTTATTGAATATTTTCTTATTGGATGCTGAGTAGTTAGGCTTAAAAGACATAACAGATACTGGTGAATCTTCTTCTCTGACTATTTTTATTTGCTTCTGCGACATTTCAAACTGCTGAGGTATTTCGATAGCTTTAGCTAGCGTTAGCTCCTCACCTCTGTCTAGCAGTCTTTCTTGGACACGTTTTTCTTTCACTCCCGCGATTATGGCATCAATTAGCATGTCGTCTGAATCCGGGTACTCACAGTCCATCAGAATGAGTCGCAATTCCTTCACAAAGTTATCAAAACTTTCACTGGAGCCTTGCTTCCTCTGCTTGAAACGGTGTCTTGCAATCCTCTTATTTTTCCTCGGTCTGAAATAGCTTGCAAACTTATCCAGCACTTTCAAAGGATCTTCTTTCTCACCTTCGGCCCACTTCAGCATCTTGTATATTTCCCGTCCTTGCTCGCCGATCCACGTACCTAGCCAGCCTGCTAGCTGCTTAGCCGTTAGCTCGGAGAGCGGTCCCTCGAAGACAAATTCGACGTGACTCCTGAACCGGTCAAATTCCTTGTACATATCCTGGGCTTCCCAGTCGATCTTCGGGTGCTCAAACTGCGAAGACGCCATCATTGAGTTCTTTTTGACTGTTCTTGACAGACTTCTGACACCATGTAATGTATTTGACACAGGACACCGTGTTTAGCAGGGAGCCATCTTGATTTATTCTGCCCTACGGCAACTCCACTGGGACAAAACACAACAGCACGAAAGGCAAAGCGCGCACTCAATTCGCACGTCATAACACAATATGTTACAATTAGCTCAGCTCATGCCCAGCGAAGGGGCCCGAATCTCGAATGCGAAAAGCACACTCGCCCCCTTGACCCTATGGAGGTACAGTAGTCCCTCGATATAATGCGGTTCATTTTCCACGACTTCGCTGCTTCGCGGAGCTTTTTAGTGCAATTTCAGATTTTTTTTTTTGCACTTGAACGCGCCTTGAAACGGCGCAAGACGAAGGGGCGCGGTCGGAGGAACTGTGAAATACGCGCGAGTTGCTATTAATAACTTATTATGTGTTCAACCTCGTAGGTTGATTATTAAAATTGAATTTGTTATTTCTAAAAGCTATCATGTTTATTTGTTAAGCGTTTGTTTAATAGCGCTCTTATTCTCGGTGTAAAAAGAGGCTTTTATTTTGTAGGAGCATAAACGTCACGTCCCTTTTGGGTTTTGTTTCTTCCTGTTGATACATGTAGCCGCTGCCGTTCCGCTGTGCTAAGCTATCCAATAAAGCAGCATGAGAGGCTAAAGACAGCACGAGTAGAATATTTGTTCTTCTGCACTCCAAGCGGCTCTTTCCTCGACCTGCACGCCTTAACATTATTAACAGGAAAACGTTTACTGTACGTACTATATATTTATATTTCTCAAACAAATGTTTAGTTCTGAAAAGGTTTTGATCTTTGGTTTCATTCTATAATACTGAAACAATCTATGTAGAATAATGCCTGCCTGTTAAACGTGTATAAAGTGTGTGGTGAGGGGTTTTACAGCCTTAAAACATTTATGTACATGTATAATAACTAAAAAAAAATTAAAATTACTACATTGCGGATTTCACTTATTGCGGGTTGTTTTTGGAACCTAACCCCCGCGGAAAATGAGGGACTACTGTATTTATTTTCTTTTTCTCCTGCCCTCCTCTCAACCACCTCCCGGGCACCATGTCCCCTAACCCTGCCAGGCTCTCCACGACCTCCCGGCCCAAAGCTAAACTTTTAGCGGAAGACCGCCAGGGGAGGGGTGCCGCCGCTCAGCTCATGCCCAGCGAAGGGGCCCGAATCTCGACTGCGAAAAGCACATTCGCCCCCTTGACCCTCTGGAGGTAGTTTTTTTCTTTTTTCTTTTTCTCCTCCCCTCCTCTCCACCACCTCCCGGGCCCCATGTTCCCTAACCCTGCCAGGCTCTCCATGACCTCCCGGCCCAAAGCTCAACTTTTAGAGGAAGACCTCCAGGGGAGGGGTGCCGCTGCTTAGCTCATGCCCAGCGAAGGGGCCCCGAAGCTGGGCTGAAGACCGGAGAGCATGACGGCGCCCGTGCGTGCAGCGGCTCCATGCTCTCCGGTCTGGTGCTTAGTTTTTCTTTATTTTTTAGTACTTTTTACTGATTTCTGTGAGGCGACTAACATACAGTGGCCAGGATTTACTGGACATCGGCCTGAGGCTCAACATTCCCGTTAACTCGGAATACCAACGCTCACACAGAATCCCACAGGACATAGCGAGCGGGATCTCCATGGATGTTGAGCCTGCCTAGCAAGCGACGGAGACGGCGGAGGTACAGGAAGCAGAAGCGAGGATGCCGGTCGGGCCTAGCGGTTAGGCTGCAAAAACAACCACTCAGACCAGCGCTCCTGAGCCTCTTCCTGACCAATGCCAGATCAATCACTCACAAAATGGACGAACTGGATTTACAACTCGCGACAAACAGCTTTGTCCGAGACTGCAACGTTATGTTCATCATGGAGACGTGGCTACAACCGCTGATCCCCGACGCTGCAGTCCAGCTAGCGGACCGGACGCTACACCGACACGACAGAACGGGACACTCGAGGAAGAGCAGAGGAGGGGGGCTCTGTGTTTACATGCACCACGGATGGTGTTGTAACAGCAGGACCGTTGAGACCCATTGCTGCCCTGATATCGAGGTTCTGGCAGTCTCGTGCAGGCCTTTTTATCTACCAAGGGAGCTAACGGTGGTCGTCGTGATAGCTGTTTACATACCACCCGATGCTAACGTTAGCATAGCCCTCGGCCTGCTGCGTGCGAGTGTAAACAAGCACCAGCTCGCTCACCGCGATGGAGTCCTAATCGTTGCCGGTGACTTCAATCAAGCGTGTTTAAAGACTGTTCTGCCAAAGTTCATCCAGAACGTGAAGTTTGCCACCAGAGGGGACAAAATCCTGGATCGTGTTTATTGCAACATTAAACACGCTTACAAGGCCGCCCCCTCCCCCACCTGGCTGGATCATTCGTCTCTGCCTGCGCCTCACCCCTGCTTACACCCCCCTCCGGAGGAGAACAAAGCCACAAATAAAGACAATAACAACGTGGCCTGAGGACGCTCTCCCTCAGCTACAGGACTGTTTCTCCAACACTCACTGGGACATTTTTGACAGCGACAACCTGCAGGAATATACAGACACTGTACTTTCCTACATCAAGAACTGTGTGGACACTGCAGTCAGTAAACGGATCCGGGTTTTCCCCAACCAGAAACCTTGGATGACCAGTGAAGTGCAGGCACTCCTCAGACTCCGCAACACCGCCTTCAGGTCTGGCAACAAGACCCTCTACAGCGAGGCCAGAGCAGACCTGAGGAGAGGCATCAAGGAGGCCAAGGGGGCCTACAAACGGAGGTTTGAGGAGCACTTCGCCGGGAACAATCCAAGGAGGATGTGGCAGGGAATTCAACACACAACCAACTACAAGAACAGCAACCAGGTGACTGTGAATGGGGATGCCTCGCTGGCAGAGGAATTAAATCATTTCTTTGCCCGCTTTGAGGCCGACAGACCGGGCACGGTCACACCCCACCAGCCCCCCCCCCCCTCCTGCAGCAGCGCATTGATACTTCAGGAACAGGAAGTGAGACGTATGCTGCGGACTGTAAACCCCAGGAAGGCTGCAGGGCCGGACGGAGTACCTGGGAAGGTACTCAAAGCCTGTGCTGATCAGCTGACCGGGGTCTTCACCACCATCTTCAACCGCTCCCTGTCACAGTCCATTGTCCCCCCCTGCCTGAAATCTGCCACCGTGATCCCAGTCCCCAAGAAGTCGGCCATCGACAGTCTGAATGATCACAGGCCTGTTGCTCTCACGCCTGTGATCATGAAGTGCTTTGAGAGGCTGATGGTAAACCACATCAAAGACACCCCCCCCCCCCACTCTGGACCCCCACCAATTCACCTACAGAGCAAACCGCTCCACTGATGATGCCATCGCCACAGCGCTTCACACTGCACTGAGTCACCTGGACCACCGGGGGCACTACGTGAGGATGCTTTTTGTGGATTACAGTTCAGCGTTCAACACGATAATCCCGGACATTCTAACGGTTAAACTCTCCCACCTTGAACTCTCCACCTCCATCTGCAACTGGATTAAGGACTTCCTGTCTGACCGCACACAGAGGGTCAGACTCGACTCCCACCTCTCTCCCACCGTCACACTCAACACCGGCTCCCCTCAAGGATGTGTACTGAGTCCGCTCCTGTACTCGCTGTACACCTACGACTGCACGGCAACCCACCTCTCCAACGGCATCATCAAGTTCGCTGATGACACCACCGTGGCGTGGTGCTCGGTGAATAACCTTTCATTGAACACCACAAAAACTAAGGAACTCATCATGGACTTCCGTAAGCGCAGCCCAGACCCGGCTCCACTGACAATCATGGGGGGCTGCGTGGAGAGGGTCCACTGACCCGGCTCCACTGACTATCATGGGGGGCTGCGTGGAGAGGGTCCACTTATTTAAATTCCTGGGCGTCCACATCACCGACGACCTGTCCTGGTCTGCTAACACCACGGCGGTGGTGAAGAAGGCCCAGCAGCGACTCCACTTCCTGAGGGTGCTTAGGAGGAACCACCTGGAAGAGAAGCTGCTGGTGGCCTTCTACAGAGCCCCCTGGAGAGCCCCCTGGAGAGCATCCTGGGTACTGCATCACAGTGTGGTACGCCGCGTGCACAGCAGCGGAGAGGAAAACCCTGCAGAGAGTGATCAACACAGCCCAGAAGATCACCGGCTGCTCTCTGCCCCCCCTGGACTGTATCGCTGGCTCTCGCTATCTAAGCAGAGCAACAAACATTGTCAGAGACTCCTCCCACCCTGGACACACCTTGTTCAACCTGTTGCCCTCCGGACGGCGCTACAGGTTGAACAAGAGCAGGACCAACAGACTCAGGGACAGTTTTTTCCCGATCAGGATTAAACACACACCTACTCACTATGTGCAATAACAAACGTGCAATAACAAATGTATACTATTAACATATGCTAAATACTGGTCAATCTCTCTGCATGCACTGTTCACTTTAAACTTTAAATTATCCTGCAAGTACTTGAATGTTCCGGTATCATTTGTATTTTATGTTGTTTTTAGACACCAGACGGAGCTGCACTCCTAGTCTCATTGTGTAGCTACTATGCCATGACAATAAAGCAGACATGGGCAAACCACGGCCGTTATGCTTTTCAATACGGCCCGCCGAACTTGTCCAATGACCAAAAAATTCAAAATCATAACTTTCATTTTGTCCCTGCAATACCCGTGTTTAACCAGCAGATGGCGCACTGACCATCGATGGTTTGTAGCGTATTGCTGTGCTTTTAGTTTCGTTTCCCCCATTGCTGCTGTCCCGTCCCCTGTCACAAGACCCTGAAACCGCACCGCAGGAGCTGCAGCTGGAACTGATCAATCTTCAGTCCGACTCCGCCTTGAAGGATAAGTTCAAGTCTCTTAACATGAATGACTTTCATGCCTCGTTTCGAAGCCACGTTTCCAAACCTCCGGAGGACGGCACAGAAGGTGCTGGTGTTGTTTGGCTCGACCTACGTGTGTGAGGAGACGTTCAGCGTCATGATCAATAAAGCCCGTCATAGATCCAAGTTAACGGACCAACACCTCAGATCTATCCTGAGAATAGAACAGCAAAAATAACTCCAGACTTTGATGCACTGGCAAAAAAGGGAGACCAATAACACTGTTCCCACTGGAATTGGTGAGTTTGTATGTTCTGTTATGAAAGAAAATGCATCTGGAAAGTTTGAACGTGGTCTTTTAATGAAGTGCGCATTTATGCACAGCAGTGGAACAACAATGAGTGCAGCAGGAATGATTGAGATTTAGTATTTCGTGTTTTGATATGTTTTGAATGTTGAAAGTGATCATCTTTTTTCAATAAATGTTGGTTTATTTAACTTTACGCCTTCAAGTGAAATTTATTAAAAACAGATGCAATCACCAGGTTTGACAGATCACAGTGTCATTGCTATTTTAATCTATTTACATTTCTCCTGTGTGTAAATGCTGCATCTTGCATATTCATTGAGACAAACGTACTACCTGGATAAAGGCTATTTTGCACATTTGAAAGACGCAGTCCTTGGTACACACTGTTAGTAAATCTGGTTGTACATTTATCTGTGTGTGTACTGTGCTATGAGGTTTGCACACTACACGCAGCGCTTTAGTACATCTGGGCCAAACACTCATTCAAAAGCTCCTGGTCCGGCCCCTCTGTCAAAATTTCAAACCCAATGTGGCCCGCACGTCAAAAAGTTTGCCCACCCCTGCAATAAAGGCTTTCTATTTCTAATAGGGAGGTGTCACTCAGCTCATGCCCAGCGAAGGGGCCCCGAAGCTGGGCTGCAGAGGGAGACCTCACCCGGGGGCAGCCGCTCAGCTCATGCCCAGCGAAGGGGCCCCGAAGCTGGGCTGAAGAGGGAGATCTCTCCCCCTTCATGCCCAGCGAAGGGGCCCCGAAGCTGGGCTGAAGAGGGAGATCTCTCCCCATCCATGCCCAGCGAAGGGGCCCCAAAGCCAGGCTGCAGAGGGAGACCGCATGTTGGGGTTCGGGGTTGTTTTTGGTTTCATTCATTCTTCCTTCTCCCTCTCTCGACAGTGGGCGTGGCAGAGAACGGAGCGGCAGTAACAGACGCACCTGAAACCCATCATCCCCATTACCCCACTGCTTAAAGTCCCTCCGTCTCCACAGTCAGCTACCAGATCACCCGAATGCCTCCCGTACGTGTTTCTTGGTCCAGTTCCCGTTCCAGTCCCTGCGTTTTTGGAGAAGCCGTTCCGTTCTCTGCCAGTTTCCGAAACCAGCTGAGTATTTTGATTTTGTTTGTTGGAGTTGATTTCCCGACCAGCTGTTTCTGCACTTTTGTTTGGCTGCGATTTTGCATTGGTCTCTTACTGGACGTTCCAGCCCGTCCATCCCTCAGTACAGTTTAGACTGAGTGTTTTGTGTTTTGGGAACAATTAAAGACTCTATTTTGGTTTCCTAACTCTGTCTCCGCATTTTTGGGGTCTTGCTCTGCTCCTTGGCCCTACGGGACACAACACCGCAGACGCTCAGCTCATGCCCGGCGAAGGGGCCCCAAAGCTAGGCTGCATCACAGTGTGGTACTGCATCACAGTGTAGTACTGCATCATGGTGTAGTACTGCATCACAGTGTGGTACCGCATCACGGTGTGGTACTGCATCCTGGTGTACTGCATCACAGTACTGCGTCATGGTGTGGTACTGCATCACGGTGTGGTAATGCAACACGTGTCAGGCCTAAGGCAGGTAAGAACCCAAATGCAAGGCGGTTTTGAGCGGGAGTTCAAAAACAGGTTTAATGTTCACTACCAGGGAGTCAGTCCAGAGTAGCAGACAGAGCAGGTTAGGGGCAGGCACAGAGACAGGTCCAAGGGGCAGGTGAGGGTCAAACACTGGGTGGTCAGGCAGGTCGGGCAGACGGGTCCGGGACGGAAGGGGAGCAGACGGGGTTCCGGGGACAGGCAAGGTCAGTACACGGGGAGGCAGGCGCTGGAAGGTTGCTGGAAAGAGTTCACGCATGACACTACAATCTGGCAACGGTGTGTTGTCTGGGCGGGGCTTATGTAATGCCAGGGCTGATTGGTGATGTGTTGCAGCTGGTGACGGGAGCACAGGTGCCAGGAATCAGCTGATTGCAGAGCGGGGATGTGGAGGCAGGAAAGTGGGCGTGGAGAGCGGCACAGCCGTGACAACACGGTGTGGTACTGCATCACGGTGTGGTACTTCATCAGGGTGTGTTACTGCATCACGGTGTGGTACTGTATCACGGTGTGGTACTGCATCACGGTGTGGTACTGCATCACGGTGTGTTACTGTATCACATTGTGTTACTGCATTACGGTGTGTTACTGCATCACGGTGTGGTACTGCATCAGGGTGTGGTACTGTATCACGGTGTGGTACTGTCTCACGGTGTGTTACTGCATCACGGTGTGGTACTGCATCACGGTGTGGTACTGTCTCACGGTGTGTTACTGCATCGCGGTGTGGTACTGCATCAGGGTGTGGTACTGTATCACGGTGTGTTACTGCATCACGGTGTGGTACTGTATCACGGTGTAGTACTGCATCACGGTGTGGTACTGCATCACATTGTGTTACTGCATCACATTGTGTTACTGCATCACATTGTGTTACTGCATCACATTGTGTTACTGCATCACGGTGTGGTACTGCATCACGGTGTGGTACGATGATGATGATGAATATATTTATTAGATAGAATGTTAGAGTACAAGTACAGTCACACAGTAGCATGTATTACAGTACAAATAAAGTCAAACATCCTGTCTAAGAGAAGCATTTCAAAAAAGCCCTTGCGGTCTTGTTTCCGTTGAAAGTCCTTCGTACATAAATCATCCACAATTAACAATACAAATTAAACAATACAAATAAAAATGAAACCAATATTAAATTAAATTACTCAATTGATTCAACGTAATATTAGAAAAACAAAAATAAAATGATTTTACACCGCCAGTGCAAACTAACAAATAATCTAAAATAAATTACCCCACTGATGCAAAATGACAATGAATGCCAATAAATAAAATTTACAATAAATGAATAAAGCAATTAATATCTGCAACGTAGGTGGACAAAAAAAAGGAGGGGGGGTTTGATCTGGAGAGAGTCGTGATGACTATCTCCGTTTCTGTCCCCCTAAAAGGTGTATTTTTAGGGCCTTTTTGAAGGAGGCCAAAGAGGTGCATGTTTTGAGGGCAGGAGTCAAACAGTTCCACCCTTAGGGGGCAGTATTGTAAAAAGATGATTTACCCATGTTAGTCCTATAGGAGGGGGTAATCAGGTTGTTGTTTGAGCTCCCTCTAGTGTTGTGGCTGTGGGTGTCACTAAATCTGTGGAGGTGTTCCGTCAGGTATGCAGGGATTGAGGGGACTGAGGGCAGAGCTGCATTGACTATTTTAGATGCCAATCCCATTTTGAGTTGTTTAACCCTGTCTTCTACCCTGAGCCATTTTAGGCTAGCAAAATGTCCAGGAAGAAGGTGGGTCTTGGGCCCCAGATTGAGGAGTAGCCGAATCAGTTTGTTTTGGGAGGTTTGGAGCCTGGTTTTCAGGGACATTTTGATGTTTGAATACCATGAGGTGCTAGCGTAGTCAAAGAGGGGCTGAACGAGGGCTCCAGCAAGCGTCCGGAGACAAAAGCAGACATTCTGCCCAAGAATCTTGTTCTTTGATTGACTTTTTTGATCACCTTAGTTGCCATACTATCGCCAGACAGGTATTTGTCAAGAACACAGCCCAAATAGGTAATCTCTTCTTTGCTGGAGATTACTGTATTATCGACTGTAACCTTGAAATCATTAACATTTATCTCACGTAGAGAGTGTTTAGACCCAAAAAGAATCGATTCGGTTTTGCCAAGGTGTAGTGACAGTTTGTTATCGGTAAGCCAAGTACGGATTCTGGTGAGCTCAGAGCTGAGAGCCTCCTCAACCTGCACTTTGTCCTCTCCCGAAATGAGGAGTGCTGAGTCATCAGCAAACAGGAACAATTTGCAGTTACAGGCAGCACTCATGTCGTTAATGTATAGGAGGAACAGTAACGGTCCTAGAATGCTGCCTTGAGGAACCCCACAGCTCACCGGGAGGGACGAGGACAAGGTTCCGTTTATGTCTACCATTTGTTCTCGTCCCTCAAGGTACGATTTCATCCAGTTTGTTGATGTGCTATCAAAACCAATCGACCCTAGTTTATTCAATAGGATTGAATGGTTAACGGTGTCAAAGGCCTTCTGGAGGTCCAGCATGACCATGCCGCAGTATTTGCCCGAGTCTACTTCACGCTTAATGTAGTCGGTCAGATATATGAGGCACGTGTCAGTGGAGTGGGATGTTCTGAAGCCCGATTGGAATTCAAAGAGCAGGTTATGCTCGGCGAGGTAGCGGTTGATTTGCTCCTGGATTATTCTCTCCATAACCTTTGAGATGGAGCAAAGGATGGAAACAGGGCGGTAGTTGCCAGGTTCTAATTTGTTTCCTTTTTTATACAGAGGAATAACCCGCGCCGTCTTGAATTCCTGTGGGACGTGGCACTGATTGATGGATAAATTTATCAGATGGGTTACCACGGGGGCGATAGAGACAGCTGCGTCTCTGAGGAACCGGGTGGGTATGTTGTCAAGGCCTGTGGCCTTGTTAGGTCGAGGGCAATTAGTTGTTTTAGCACATCAACGGTATTTACAGGTGTGAAAGAGAAAGTGTCCTTTTTAGCACCTAGCTTCTCATAGTGAGTTTGGATGTGGTCAGAACCATACAGACCTGAATGTGGGGGGAGTTTGCTGACCAACAGGGTGGCAATAGTGGTGAAAAAGCTGTTAAAACAATTAGCTACCACCAACCTGTCGGTCTGGAGCGAACCACTTGAGTTAATGCAGATATTACTGGTTTTTGTTTGGAGTCTGTTGCTGCAGCCTAATTGTTTTAGGGCCTCCCACAGTTTTTGTGGGTTGCTTTTGTTTGCCTCAATGTTCTCATTTAAGAAATTCTTTTTGGCATCTTTTATCATTTTGTTAACCACATTGCGTAGTTTTCTGCTTTTTTCAAGTAGTTGCTCGTTGTTGGTTTTTCTGTACTCAGAGTAACATTTGTTTCTGAGCTTGATGGCATTCAATATTTCCCCCTTCATCCAAGGTTCTGTATGGGCTCTGACCCGAACAGCTGTTATGGGTGCTATCTTATCGATTACAGACAGAAATGCAGATTTAAAGGAAGACCAGGTCCCCTCGACAGAGGCGGAGTTTAAAGTTTCAGACCAATCAGTTTCCTCCAGCGCTGTTATTAGAGCTTCTGGGGAGTAATGCTTCATGGTTCTGCAGTTGATTATGGTGTGACAATGGGCTGCAGGTCTATGAATTTTTCGAGTGCAGAAGATCATGTTGTGATCACTTAGATTGCACTCGATGACACCACTGTTTTTGATTCTAGATTTGTCCGATGTCAGGATTAGGTCTATGATGGTTCTAGAAGTGGTGCTTACCCTTGTAAATTGCTGAATCAGCTGGGTAAAGTTATGCAGATTACAGAAGCTGCTGAAGGATTTGAAAGTCGGGGTGTCTTTCCGAAGGACATTGGTGTTACAATCTCCTATCAGAATGACCTCCGAGCTTCCCAAGCCGATCACATGCTTCTCCAATAAATCATAGAATGAATTTTGGTCTGGGGGTCTGTACACTGCGCCAATGACCAGAGGTTTAGCTCTGGGATAAATGATCTTTACCCAGACAGACTCTGTGTCTGTTCCTAGTTCTGGTAGAACGGTGAAGTTGAGGTCTGATCTGACGTAGATGCAGACCCCGCCCCCATGACGGTCCCTGTCCTTCCTGATAACAGTGTAACCCTTAATCTCAATCTCAGTGTCTTTACAAGAATCATCCAGTTTGGTTTCAGAAAAGGAGAGAATTCCCACCTTACGTTGCCAAACATCGATGTTAACTCGGACATCTTGGACTTGCATGTCAAGCTGTTCACGTTGAGATGAATAATGTGAAGACCTCTCCCCGAGAAAATGTTATTCATATCCTCCGTGGAGTAGAAGCCTTTGTTATTCACTGTCTCTGGGGGGACGCTGGGGGGAGGAGGGGGTATCGATGGGGGGGTATTGTCCGCCGGTGAATGGGGTAGGGTGGGGCCGTTGGCCAGGAGGGGGGCGCTGGGGTGGCGGTATCGATCGTAAACAAAGGGAATGGCCGACCGATACCTGGGGGGGGGGGGGGGTGCAGCTGGGGGGTGGGAGTGCAGCTGGTGTTCTCAGGCGTTGCTTCGTGGCGAAAAACTCCGGGAGAATAATCCGCATTTCCGAGGCCTCTGCTCGATGTGACCCTGTCTGTGTTTCCAGGGCGGCGGGGAAGGCCCCTTCCGTCACCGTGACGTATCTGCGCCGGGGGAATTCCGTGACGCGCCGTCAAGCGTCGGCTGCATCCCTCGGCGCGAGGTGCCGGAAGTGAAAACAGGGAGAAAGCTTGCGCTGCTCCTTCTCCGGCTTGCTGCTGGGGGGGTTCGGTGGTGGGCGATGCGGCGTTTGGCTGGGTTGTGAGCGGCGACGAAGGCTGAGTCGAACGGCGTCTCCGTGAATGTAGAATTTGCGTCTCCGGGTCCCGGGTTTGGGTGTATATTTCCGGACAGAAGTAGACTCATACAGATGATTTTCCTTACTGTCCTGCCGTCCAGGTGGTGCACGTTTCTCCTCCTGGATTGAAACCGCTTCAGATCGCCCAGAGATTTAAAATGCGCTGAAGAAGCGGCGCACGGAAACGATCCATTTCTTTCCGATATCCTCGGTAAAAGTACTTCCTGGGACTCGATGAAAATTAATCCCTGTAAGGTTACCGCATAGATCAGCACAAAATAGTTCAATATTTTTAGGATGGATTTCAGAAGAAGATGTTGTTTCCTCTTGTAGAGCAGTGATCGAGGTGGAATGCAGGAGCTCGCCGGGAGCTCAGCAGCGGTGCGACCGCTCTCACCGCCCATCACTCCTGCACCGTGATACTGCATCACGGTGTGGTACTGCATCACGGTGTAGTACACAGCAGCAGAGAGGAAAACCCAGCAGAGAGTGATCAACACAGCCCAGAAGATCACCGGCTGCTCTCTGCCCCCCCTGGACTGTATCTCCGGCTCTCGCTACCTCAGCAGAGCTACAAACATTGTCAGAGACTCCTCCCATCCTGGACACACCTTGTTCAACCTGTTGCCCTCAGGATGGCGCTACAGGTTGAGCAAGAGCAGGACCAACAGACTCAGGGACAGTTCTTTCCTGAGAGCCATCAGCGCTCTGAACAACAACCAGCACTAATATAACTACTCACCATGTGCAATAACGCCGCCTCCCAGATTTCATGTGCAATTACTACTGTATGATACTACTATATGCAAAGTACTGGACAATCTATCTGCATGACTGCATGCGCTGTTTATCACTTTCAATTGTGTTGTTTTAATCTCCTAATCTCCTTGTGTAGCCACTATGCAATAATAAAGGCTTTCTGTTCTATTTTATTCTATTCTACATACTCACTGTGCGTAACACTATGTGCGTAACACTATGTACGTAACACTATGTGCGTAACACTATGTCCGTAACACTATGTGCGTAACACTATGTACGTAACACTATGTGCGTAACACTATGTACGTACTCGCTCACTACTCTGCAGCCAGTGCATTACGCTCATCGAAACAGCAATTCCTTTGTGATAAACACATACTTTAAAATTTCAGAAAGCCTGTCTTAAGTCCGAGTCGCCGTTAAGTGAGAACCACCTGTGAGATGAAAATGGGGGGGAAAAACGTGGTAGCGCAAGCCTGGATGGTATGTTTGTTCTGTCGGTGTAAGGCCAGCTCGATACGTTGTTCTTCTTCATTGGTGCCATTTGCAGGACTCGGCATTGATGGATTATACAGAGTGAGCGGGAACCTGGCGGTGATCAAGAAGCTCTGCTTCGCTGTTAATCATGGTGGGTGTCCAGACTTTGGTGCTATGGGATGTCAGCTGACACACACTGAGCTGTGATTCGTGCTCTCTCCGTGTCTCATCTGGCCTCCCTCCCACAATCAGATGAAAAAGTGGACCTCGAGGACAGTAAGTGGGAAGACATCCACGTCACCACCGGAGCCCTCAAGATGTTTTTCAGGGAGCTTCCTGAGATTCTCTTCAAGTATGACTCCTTCAACGACTTTGTTAACGCAATTCGTGAGTAGTGTGATTTTACTATGTTGAAATATTTCACTTCAGATACCATGACGAGTTTCTGTCCCTGATTTGCCCACAAGATGTCGCCCTGTACTCAAGTCCTCACTGATTGGCTCTGTCTCTGCTTCAGAAAGCTCAGACTACAAGCAGCGAATCAATTCAATCAGAGACTTTATCAAGAAGCTGCCATAGCCCAACCATGAAACGATGCAAGTCCTATTCCAACACCTGCGCAGGTGAGAACTCTGATCAGCCACACAATTATTGATCGGCTTCATTCAATCTTGAATCTTGAATCTTTTAGACGCTGTCACAAAAAGCGTGTCTGGAAATCATGCTCCACGGAGTCAGGTAGTCCAGGCAGTTTGAAGATTTCATTTTTGAACACAGTCTGAAATGTCTCAGCGTATTTTGATCAATTAATTTCCTTTTTATTCCTGACTATATTTTATCCTTGCAAATGTCTCTATTTAATTCCTGCTTTAATAAAGCTTGGTTTGAGCATAAAAATTTTGAACCTGTCACTTTGGGTCCTGCAAAATTCTGACCTGTATTTTTCACAGCGATTATTATATTTTCTAGACCAAAAGATGAATCGGCAGATTAATCTGACAGATAACGAAGCAGTTTATGCACGTGGCGAGTCTATGAAGTGTTTAACTTAAGCCTGAAACAAGTATCTTTGCTTCCTTTCTGAGATCCTGAAGTCTTTTCATTGAGAATTGGTCACATTCTTTTGGTTCTGCTTCAGTGGAGCATTTTCACACAATGATGTCATCACGTATGTTGAAACCACGCTAACCACGTGTAGGTGCAGGAGCTCCAGAGCACTGGTTGAATCGAGCGTGCAAGGATGAGGAGCTGGACGTCGGGGACTTCCAGACATGCGGCTCGTAAAAGTGAATGAACTCCTCTTTTCCTAACTAACCAGGTTCAGTGCGTGTCCCTGGCCGCTGCAGCCAGTGGCGATATCCAGAGCCGGCTCTAGGCATAGGCAAACTAGGCGGTTGCCTAGGGCGCCACCAGCTGGAGGGGGCGCCACTCCAAGCCTCGAAAAAAAATTATATAAAAAATAAATAAATAAATAAAAGAAAATAAACTAATAAGAGTTATAATTTATAGCCCCAATGGGCGCCCTTTTCTCATGCTCTGCCTAGAAAATAAAAAACAAACAAATACAGAAAAAAATTAAAAACACCCCCCCCCCCCCCTCGTTGTTTGTCATTCTTGGTATGACCTGAAACACAATGCCTTGACCGTCCAAGGAAAGGGGGGTAGTGATGGGAACTATGATTCTTTTTACTGAATCGGGTTTGAATGAATCACTCACTAAAGTGAATCGATTCATTTGAGTCATTTGAGTCACTGAGTCAGTTACCCAGAAGGTACATAGAAATATACTGTGAATACAAGTTTCACCTGCTACCAATTGATGCTGCTAAAATGGCTGATTGAAACAGGGAAATAATAAATGTCATTGAGGGAAAAGAGGGAAAGATCAGGAGTTCTGAAAGGGAAAAAAAATATTTTTTTTTTGTTCTCTGCATAAATTAAATATAAATACAAAAGCAAAAAATGTGTTCAAACAGTGCAGCATTAGACTAAAAATACATATAGTATACAATACACTTGTGCAAAAGCATTAAATAAAAACGTTTTACATCTTTATTTTTATTTATTATGTTTCCGCCAATATTCCAAAAATATATTTTTTAATTTTAATTATATACTGTAATAAAAAGGCGACATTAAATAGTTTCTGTTAAGTCCGGACACTAAAGTTTATCTTCAGAATACTCAGTGGACTAACTGACTGAATATCGATTTTACTTTAGTCTCTTATTGATCCTTATGAGACAAACAGAACGGGCGGGGCAGCAGCCCCTCGGCTCCGGTGAGGAAGGGCCCCCCCAGGCTCGAGTCGAGTGGCTGCTGCCGCTGAAAGCGGGTTAGTGAGTCCGGACTCAGTGACTCGGATGCGCGTTTTGGCTCAGTGACTCATACGTGAGTCCGGTTCACCCTAACCCTATCTGTGTTGCATTGTTTGTGTGGAAGCTGTCAGGACTTTTAATTTCCTCTTAATCTGAACAGTAACCCTGTTTTATTTCTGTTTATTTGTTTATTTATTTATTTTATTTTATGATTTGTATTGTATAGCGTGTGCTAGTTGTTTTGAAGAATAATTAAACTTTTAAGGTCCGTCATATGGCTGTTGTTATTAATGTTTTATATATATAATGTTTGCCGTGTATGGGGGGGGGGCGCGCAAAATCATAATCTCGCCTAGGGCACCAAAATGGCTGGCGATATCACACGTTCCTGATGACATTTGCCAAGGTTTCCAATTTGCATTTATATGGCGCCGTGTTTACTGTAAATTCCGTTCCTATGAAGTGGTATTCCACCAGGAAATTTATCGTGTGACATTCAACGTCTGAGGGTCTACATGCATATGAATATGTTATTGTTTTGTGCATCTGCATGCAAGGATGTAGATTCTATTTAAAAAGGTTATTATGCCGTAGCCTGGAGCATCGGGTGTGTCGTGAGGCTCACCTTGGCGCTCCAGCTCCTGTCCTGCAGATGTGCGTGTTTAAGATAAAAGCATGAAGCTGCCGCACTGAAACCAGAGATTGTCAGACAGGAGATCCAAAGCCATCATTACATCTCCTCGTGCTTTACATGTCTTTACATGGAGAGGCCAACCGCATGTCCACCCAGAGCATGGCCATCGTGTCTGGACCCATGCTGCTGCGGCCCGAGACCGAGTCAGGCAACATGGCGGTCCACATGGCCTACTTCGGCAGGTAGAGGCTCATCCAGTAGAGCCGTTCAGACCCTGTGCGTGTCCCCCCTTTTCTTTGAGCTCTTTGGCCTCCTTCAAAACGGCCCTAAAAATACACCTTTTAGGGGGACAGAAACGGAGATAGTCATCACGACTCTCCGGATCAAACCCCCCCTCCTTTTTTTTGTCCACCTACGTTGCACATATTAATTGCCTTAGTAATTTATTGTAATTTATGTAATCTATTGTCATTCATTGTCATTTTGCATCAGTGGTGTAATTTATTTTAGATTACTTTTTAGTTTGCACTGGCGGTGTAAAATCATTTTATTTTTATTTTTCTAATGTTACTTTGCATCAATTGAGTTATTGAATATTGGTTTATTTTTATTTGTATTGTTAAATTTGTATTGTTAATTGTGGATGATTTATGTACGAAGGACTTTCAACGGAAACAAGACCGCAAGGGCTTTTTAGAAATGCTCCTCTTAGACAGGATGTTTGACTGTACTTGTACTGTAATACATGCTACTGTGTGACTGTACTTGTACTCTAACATTCTATCTAATAAATATATTCATCATCATCATCACCAAGCAGTCAGGATAAAAAGGGTCCTGAAGTTTTGGGACACTTTAAAAAAGCACTGCACTTCAAGACGTTTTGGTGATGGATTTAAAAGGGGTTTTCAGGACTCACCCTGCTGTGAGTTCTGGGCGGGCCTGAGCCTGGGAGGGACGCCGGGTGGACGTCTGTGGGTTTGGATCCAAATATTCGGGTGTTTCCACAGACACTGGACTGAAGTGGCCAATAAATCGCACTGACTAGATATGACCGGACCATAGAGTCTGAATGCCGTTTCCAGACTAACAGCTGTTTGTGAAGTTCCGTACAATAAAAAAGCTCAAACAAACGTGGCCGTGTTTTTCATTAGGAGCCTTCTTAATCAACAAATGAGCTTGCGCTCAAACTTTAATGTCGCAGTGTCCCATCCCTCGTGCTCCATCTGTGATCCTGTAGTGCCCCCTACTGGTCACATAGTATCATATCAAGACATACCCCTTCCTTCAAAGTAAGAAGCATTAAGATATTTACAGTGCTTCTAGCAACTGGAACATTATTATTATTATTATTATTTTGAAACACATTTTAACAAGTGCATATAATGTCAAAAATAGTCACATTGCATTCTATAGACCCATAACATGGTAACAAATTCTAGTCTATAGATTTACAAATCCAGTTTAACAGGTTTCCTAACATGACGTTCAGATCTTCTTAGAGCAGGTGCTGCTAAGGCTGCTAACATTTGATTGTTCGCCTCCACCTGATGGCAGGTCAGTCACTGTGCCTGAAGTAGAGGCGTCTGTACCTCGTACATCATCAGAACCAGTCTCTGGGAAAAGTTCTTTTGTTTTCAGAAGGTGCCGCCGATTTTTCCTAAGAATGTTTCCATCCTCAGTTCTCACTTCATACGACCTCGGTCCAACTTCCTGGAGAACAGTTGCCTTTCTGTTCCACGCATCCTGATCTTGAATCCTCACAACATCATCTTTTGCAAGTGGTGATAATAATGCTTCTGTTTCCTTTTCAAATCGTCTTGTTTCGCTCGTATCTCTCTGCTCTCTTTGATTTCTGCGTGGCAGGGTAAGGTCGTACGTAACTTACGATTCATCAACAGTTCTGCTGGAGATAGACCACACTCAAGGGGAGCAGACCTGTAGCTTAATAGAGCTAGATATGGATCTGATTTGCTGTCTGTGGCCTTCTTCAGAAGCTGCTTGACGATATGCACTCCCTTTTCTGCTTTCCCATTGGCTGCTGCGTGCTGAGGACTGGAAGTCACCTGCTGAAAGCCATAGTGGATTGAGAACTGCTGCCATTCTCTGCAGTTATAACAAGGACCATTGTCACTAACTACAGTCTCCGGTATCCAATGTCTGGCGAAGATGGATTTGACATGCGTTATGACGTTGGTTGCGGTTGTGCTTGTGAGCAAAGCGATTTCAGGGTAGTTGGAGTAGTAATCAATCACCAACAAATAGTCTTTGCCATTGTAATGGAACAAATCTGTTCCCACTTTCTTCCAAGGGGCAGTAGGAAGATCTGGAATTAGCATAGGCTCCCTTGCCTGCTTGCTCTGATGCTTTTGACAAGTTTCACATTTTCCAATCATGATTTCAATGTCTTTGTTGATGCCCGGCCAGGATACTGCGTCCCTGGCTCGTCTCTTGCACTATTCGACTCCCAAATGTCCTTCGTGTGTCCTCTGCAGAATGTCTCTTCTCATGCTATGAGGAATCAGGATCCTTTCGTCTCTCAGTAATAGTCCATTTGCTACACTGAGCTCTGATCTGATGTGATAATACTTTGGACACGACCCTCTTGGCCAGCCAGTCTGCATGTGTGACTTCACTGTCTGTAGTTCTCTGTCTTTCACTGTCTCTTCACTTATTTGTTTAGACTTAGAATCAGACACTGGTAGAGACTCAACGATCATGCGTACACGCTCCTCAACCTCTTTTTCAGTCGAACTCGTGACATTCAGCTCTGGCGCTCTTGATAGTGCATCTGCTAACACTAAATGTTTGCCAGGTGTATACATCAAATCAAAATCATACCTCTGTAGTTTCATGATGAGGCGCTGAATCCTTGGCGACATGTCATTCAAGTTCTTTTTGATGATGGACACCAGGGGGCGATGGTCTGTCTCAACTGTGAAGGAAGGAAGGCCATAAACATAACAGTGAAATATCTCCAGTCCATAAGCCAACCCAAGACACTCCTTCTCGATCTGAGCATATCTGGTCTCGGTCTTAGTCTTGGACCTGGAAGCGTATGCCACTGGTCTCGGTCTTAGTCTTGGACCTGGAAGCGTATGCCACTGGTCTCGGTCTTAGTCTTGGACCTGGAAGCGTATGCCACTGGCTTCCAGTGTTCTTCTTCTGCTTGCAACAAGACGGCTCCGAGTCCATCTTTTGATGCATCTGTCGAAATCTTGAGTCTGATGATGATGATGAATATATTTATTAGATAGAATGTTAGAGTACAAGTACATTGTACTCATGAATTTTTAGGGCCGTTTTGAAGGAGGCCAAAGAGGTGCATGTTTTGAGGGCGGGAGTCAAACCGTTCCACCCTTGGGGGGCCGTATTGTAAAAAGATGATTTACCCATGTTAGTCCTGTAGGAGGGTGTAATCAGGTTGTTGTTTGAGCTCCCTCTAGTGTTGTGGCTCTGGGTGTCACTAAATCTGTGGAGGTGTTTATTCAGGTATGCAGGGATTGAGGGGACTGAGGGCAGAGCTGCATTGACTATTTTAAATGCCAATCCCATTTTGAGTTGTTTAACCCTGTCTTCTACCCTGAGCCATTTTAGGCTAGCAAAATGTCCAGGAAGAAGGTGGGTCATGGGCCCCAGATTCTGGTTCTGCAGTTGATTGTGGTGCAGGTCTATGAATTTTACGAGTGCAGAAGATCATGTTGTGATCACTTAAATTGCACTTGATGACACCGCTGTTTTTGATTCTAGATTTGTCCGATGTCAGGATTAGATCTATGATGGTTCTAGAAGTGGCGCTTACCCTTGTAAATTGCTGAATCAGCCAGTGGCGGGCGGTGCATTTTACACCTAGGCCTTCAGTGAAGTCTTACTTAGTCCGACTTGAATAAATACCCCTCATAATACCATCATTTATGACACCACGGCTTTAGAAATAATGTACAAACACACACTTACGCACTACTGGGTGTTGCATCACCTCAATCGTGTACAACACGGGATATTTTTTCCGGAGCATTTAAAAATCAATAAACTGCATCAGCAATTAAAACTTATCACTATACTATCAAAGTTATAAATAAAAGGGAATTTAACATTATTTGTCCAAAACGTTTTAAAGTCCACGAAGAATATAGGCAAGCTTTAAATTGCAAACTTGCAGTTTAATATAAGAAAGACTGCAACACAACAGCCACATTTTTCTCGTTGTGTACTTCCACTGCAATCACACAGCTGCACCGGCGCGCCACATTATTTATACACATTGCATTTACAGTATATCTGTGATTTTATTTCGTTATCATGTTAAATAAATAAAATGTTGGTACTCACCAAAACAGCTGTCCCCCAAAACAGTTATTTGAAAACAAAATCCATTCTCCTTTCTTAAAGTTCCTAAATCCAGTGTTGCTCCAAACATTAAATCGATCCCTTGCAAACAAAAGGCATTCCCAGCAGAACAATTTGCAGCGACACTCGGAAGCTGTAAGCCAAAGGTTTGAAGCCTGGAAGTGGTGGACAAATCCTTTCCCCACCTGGGACAGGTTAGCTAGCTCCGGAGTTGGACGACGTCGGCTCACGAGAGCTAGCTTCTCTGTAAAGGTCCGTCCTGAAAACGGCCATTCAAGAATATCCACAACCAAATCCACACTTTCCCCTCCTTCGCCCATTGTGGGTTAAAAACGCAGGAATAGTTGTGGTTTTATTTTCGGTCGGTCGCGCCGTACCGGTGCCATTAGTTGATGACGCAATATGCATAGCGCTGCCCTCTCACACGGAGTATCCAATCACAGGCAGGAGGCCTTACTTTCACCAACTCGTGATCTGATTGGCTATCGCAACTGTCTATCAACTCTAAGAGCCAATCACAGGACGCGTTATTGACTTGTAACGTGAGACAAGCAGGAAGGACTTGTTTCACCAACTCGTGATCTGATTGGCTATCGCAACTGTCTATCAACTCAACTCTACGAGCCCGTTCACTCACACAACACAGACGGCAAGCAGCGCTGATTCTGAAGGTCTCGGACGGACAGTATTTGCCACTGGTACTATGAAATCCGCCTGGCAACACAAGCTAGCTGAATTCTGATTGGATAAAAACTGTCACCTAAAAATACATCACTGGAATATAATATGACATGAATGTGAAGAATATATATATATATATATACATCAAATTAAATTGATTTTATCATAAATATGATCATGTATTCTTGATTTCTGGTTATGTTAGGCAAGCAGAGAAGGCCTTGCAGGCCCTGACCGCCCGCCACTGGAATCAGCTGGGTAAAGTTATGCAAATTACAGAAGCTGCTGAAGGATTTGAAAGTGGGAGTGTCTTTCCGATGGACATTGGTGTTACAATCTCCTATCAGAATGACCTCCGAGCTTCCCAAGCCGATCACATGCTTCTCCAATAAATCATAGAATGAATTTTGGTCTGGGGGTCTGTATACTGCGCCAATGACCAGAGGTTTAGCTCTGGGATAAATGATCTTTACCCAGACAGACTCTGTGTCTGTTCCTAGTTCTGGTAGAACGGTGAAGTTGAGGTCTGATCTGACGTAGATGCAGACCCCGCCCCCATGACGGTCCCTGTCCTTCCTGATAACAGTGTATCCCTTAATCTCAATCTCAGTGTCTTAACAAGAATCATCCAGTTTGGTTTCAGAAAATCAGAAAAGGAGAGAATTCCAACCTTACCGTTGCCAAACATCGATGTTAACTCGGACATCTTGGATTTGCATGTTAAGCTGTTCACGTTGAGATGAATAATGTGAAGACCTCTCCCCGAGAAAATGTTATTCATATCTTCTGTGGAGTAGAAGCCTTTGTTATTCACTGTCTCTGGGGGGACGGTGGGGGGAGGAGGGGGTATCGGTGAGGGGTTATTTTCCACCGGTACTCCAGTTAGGTCCTTTACTGGAGGGGGTATGGATGAGGGGGTATTGTCCATTGGGGGGGGGGGGAGTGCAGCTGGTGTTTTCAGGCGTTGCTTCGTGGCGAAAAACTCCGGGGAAATAATCCGCATTTCCGAGGCCTCTGCTCGATGTGACCCTGTCTGTGTTCCCAGGGCGGCGGGGGAAGCCCCTTCCGTCAACGTGACGTATCTGCGCCGGGGGAATTCCGTGACGCGCCGTCACACGTCGGCTGCAGTCCTCGGAGCGAAATGCCGGAAATGAAAACAGAGAGAATGCTTGCGCTGCTCCTTCTCCGGCTTGCTGCTGGGGGGGTTCGGCGGGGGGCGATGTGGCTTTTGGCTGGGTTGACCTCGGGAGGTTTGTCGCGAAGTCCTCGGGGCGCGGCCTCCACGTGTCGCTGCTCCAGATGTTGTGAGCGGCGACGAAGGCTGAGTCGAACGGCGTCTCCGTGAACGTAGAATTCGCGTCTCCGGGTCCCGGGTTTGTGTGTATATTTCCGGACAGAAGTTGACTCATACAGATGATTTTCCTTACTGTCCTGCCGTCCAGGTGGTGCACGTTTCTCCTCCTGGATTGAAACCGCTTCAGATCGCCCAGAGTTTTAAAATGCACTGAAGAAGCGGCGCACGGGAACGATCCATTTTTGTCCGATATCCTCGGTAAAAGTACTTCCTGGGAGTCGATGACAATTAATCCCTGTAAGATCAGCACAAAATAGTTCAAATTTTTTAGGATGGTTTTCAGAGGAAGATGTTGTTTCCTCTTGTAGAGCAGTGATCGAGGTGGAATGCAGGAGCTCACCGGGAGCTCAGCAGCGGTGCGACCGCTCTCACCGACCATCCTTCACACCGTTTTTGTAGTAGTATTGCTTCATGTTTTCAGCCCACTGTGTCCGTATTGTAAATGACAGACATTTAATAATAATAATAATAATAATAATGCATTGGTTTTATGTGGCGCTTTACATTGTGTTATTCATTCACGCCATACTTGGTGGTGAACCTACCGTTGTAGCCGCTGCTGCCCTGGGACCGCCACCGACATTCACCCGCTCACTGCATTCACACAGGCAATGTGACACAACGAAAGTGCGCACATGTGCAGGAGCCAGGATTCGACCCGCCGATCTCTCGATCATAGGACGACCCGCTCAACCACCTGCACATGTGCAGGAGCCAGGATTCGACCCGCCGATCTCTCGATCATAGGACGACCCGCTCAACCACCTGCGCCACCGTTGGCCCAAATCGTGAAACACTCATAACAATGTCCGCCGGCAGCTCCATTTGACTAAACTGCAGCTGTTTGAATTGCTTTTTTTGGCGGTACTTATCATGATGTGATTCTCTTCCCAGCCTTTGAAAGTCCCCGAAGCCCCCTCCCTAACTGAATTGTAAAAGAACCCGATGGTCAAATTGAGACCATCCTAAGTTTTTCCTTTTGGCAGTAATGGGCCTTCGTCGAGCTACAGTTTTCATCCATACCCCATGTTTGTTTTATCTGCCAGATGACGCCCACCACTATTCCTGCCTGATGCACCTCGGCTTCGACAAACGGGTCGGAGGTAGGCAGTACTGAATCATGTGGCCCGCTGGAAACCGCAAGCCGTTAGAGGGAGAAGCAAAGAGGCGGGCCTCCAGTGTTTCCAAATGAGAAAACAATTAGATCATTTCTATAATTCATGGGTGCTGCCGCAACCCGGGCCCGGGGAGCCTGTGAGTGTTTGAAGTGCTTCATATGCTTGCGGTGGCTTTCAGGTCTGCTCAGTGCGGGTCCGGCCCGCTCCGCCGAGGCTGAGGTGTGGGCAGGTAATGCGAGCAAGCCATTATAGAGCATTAAAGTTTTATTGGGCTTCAGAGCTCCCACCCACATCATTTGCAGGTGGACTCTGAGCAAAGTGGCCAGACGACCAACCAAATGGTTCGGACTCTCTGCTAATCTATGGTAACGACCCCCCCTGTATGCTACCTGCTGCTCTGGTAACAAATGGCTGTGCATCCCAAGCATAGCTCTGTGTGATTAGGAAACACACGTTTTGTTCTGCAGGAGAGCAGCTGCAACGATAAGCAAGCCGCAGAACTGGATCGATTGCTGTAGTTTCACTCAAAGTGGCTCCTTTCATTTTTAATGGTGTCTATGTACGAATGTTGAAATCCAAAATCTGTAAACAGGAAGTAAAAACTGATATTTTCCCATCCTCAAATGAGATGCTGTTGATTTGAGATGAGTCCAGTCTAAGCCGAGGGTTTGAAAGAACCGGTGCACCCACCTCACCTAGACAGTGACGGCTGGGCCCCACCATCGTCACCGACGTACCTCAGAAGGCTCATGTGGCATCGATCATTTCATGACAGATGTTGCTCCAGCTCCAACCGATGGCCCGGCCAAAGAAGTCAAGAAGTCTTCCAAAGCAAAGAAGACTGGGCCCAGTAGCCGTGAGCTCATCAGGCTCCGATGGGATGAACAAAATGGCAGCCAGGAAGAAGGAAGTCGAGCTGTTAGAAGCAGGCATCTTAAACCTGAAAATAAATAACAGAGGTAGCAACCAATGGTCTGTATACTGGTCGTATAGTACGTATAATCAGACGGCAAATCATCCTGTGCACAATGACCAACTGTTGCAGTCGCGACTGTATCTGCATGCGCTTTAATTCAGAGCCATCGTTTTTCCAAATGTGCTGCCATAGCTGCGCTCGATTGTGTTCGAGCATGCATGGCACCGCTAAGTAAGCGTATAGGGAGAAAAGAAAAGAGAGAAAAAAAAAAAGTAAGCGTGTAAGTATTCCAAATATCAGCCCGGCTCATCGTCGCTATGGACGAGGTTCAGGCGGCAGGACTGGATCACTTTCCTTCAATGCATTCTAAATAGCAGTGGATCAACATTCCAGGCCAGGATTTACATAAGTTAATTGCAGGATGCTGGAAGGACCTTCTAGCTGGCAATGGATCCCCCCCACCCCCCACCCCGAGCTCCTCCTTACCTTCAGTAATAAAATCAAGTCCGTTAAGTGTGTAGTAAATACTAGACAGGACTGTATGAGCTCTCCATGATAGATAACCCCCCCCACCTCCAGAATGTCTATCTATTTTTCCCTGGACAGTTCCAGCTGCTGTTCCCTTTTCTCCTGGACATGTGACATCCTCAGTCCTTTGCAGTAGTTCTTTCCTCCGATGATTGCGTATTGAAACGTGTTGGCTAGAAGAGGAGGACCTCTCTAAGGTCTACCTTTGGCGGCTGCTACGGGGGTCAGGGGAAATTAACTTTACCGAGACAGCACAGCAGTTAGTCTGGAAACTTTGCCATGCTGCATATGTGCAGAGGGGGGGGGGGGGGGGGGGGGGGCGCTTCAAACCGGACTTCCACTCTACTCCCTGGTAACAAAAACTGTGCCTTTGTCAACCGGTGGTTCTGACATCTCCCTGCAGGAACCAGTCTTTCTCTTCCTGGAGCACAGTGGCCATCGGGGGAAGCCCTCTGACATGACACCACCCTCTCTCTGCTCGGAGACTGTCTCTCTCTCTGCAGAGATCCTGACAATGTGTAGCGGTTGTGACGAGCTGAGAGGTGATGATTGCCCCCAGATGGAGCTCTGTGTATTTCCTTTCAGGCAGGCTGCTGGGTGACGACAGCAAGAAGTTTCATGCTTGAGAAACGAGCTGGATGGAGATGTGAGGCCTAGGTTTGCCGTGATGAGAACTGGGTGAGGGTGAGGGTGGCCCCGTTTGTTCTGTCTCATTAACACTGTTGGCTAAGAGCGATGCATTCCCCCAGCAGAGATTTCCTCCACTGAGTCTGTAATTAGGACATTTTATTTGATTGGAGGAAAGGCCCTCCATAAATATAGCATGGGGGGGGTGGCTAAATAAATCACAAACAAGAATTGAATTAAAGGCTTGAGACGTGGACACCTGCATCTGATCAGCTTCTGAAGTCATGTGGAAGCTTGCTTCTCTCGCTGGGGGTCGACCTTTCGGGAGGCTGGCCAGGCCGCTGTTCCAGCGCTCTCATAAACTCATTGGATTTGCACTGGTGCCAACGTCTTACTTAATTAGCCTGCACATTTTTACTGGCATAAATTGCTTTTACATCACTGCCAAAGAGGTGCACCGCAAAGTGGGTCGATCATATATTATGTGGATCCTCCTTGGCGCACTCAAAGCCATGCGTTGCATTTGAAGGTATCTGACGAGCCGAGGGCCTCCAGCATAATGCGTCTTTGTTGTGCTGTCAGCACTAATCCCTCCCACGGGGGGTCTCAGCACGAGCTCTCTCTCTCTTTCTCTCTTGTCACTGCCCCCAGATTGGTGGAGCAAATTGTGGTGAGCCAGGAGGGCACCCACACATGTCTCCATCATCCCTCCAGCCCTCACAGCATGAGAACCTGCCTCCCACCTTCCGCTCACTCCTCCGCCAGCGGGCGCAACACCTTCCCTTGAAGGTCCGGTGCTGTCTGACTCAGATCTCTTGATGTAATCCGCACAATGGAGCATCACAACTCTTCACCTGCCCTCGGCTCTGCAGAACATTGAACATCATTCAGCTCATTTGGTTTCCCAGCTTCAACTTTAACCTCGTGGCTGATTTTGACAACCAACCGCTGCACCCTTCATGCTCGGCCACCCGGCAGCAGATTATGCAGTGGCGGGCGGTCAGGGCCTGCAAGGCCTTCTCTGCTTGCCTAACATAACCAGAAATCAAGAATACATGATCATATTTATGATAAAATCAATTTAATTTTATGTATATATATATATATTCTTCACATTCATGTCATATTATATTCCAGTGATGTATTCTTAGGTGAGAGTTTTTATCCAATCAGAATTCAGCTAGCTTGTGTTGCCAGGCGGATTTCATAGTACCAGTGGCAAGTACTATCCGTCCAAGACCTTCAGAATCAGCGCTGCTTGCCGTCTGTGTTGTGTGAGTGAACGGGCTCGTAGAGTTGAGTTGATAGACAGTTGCGATAGCCAATCAGATCACGAGTTGGTGAAACAAGTCCTTCCTGCATGTCTCACGTTACAAGTCAATAACGCGTCCTGTGATCGGCTCTTAGAGTTGATAGACAGTTGCGATAGCCAATCAGATCACGAGTTGGTGAAAGTAAGGCCTTCCTGCCTGTGATTGGATACTCCGTGTGAGAGGGCAGCGCTAGGCATATTGCGTCATCAACTAATGTACACCGGTACGGCGTGACCGACCGAAAATAAAACCACAACTATTCCTGCGTTTTTAACCCACAATGGGCGAAGGAGGGAAAGTGTGGATTTGGTTGTGGATATTCTTGAAAGGCCGTTTTCAGGACGGACCTTTACAGAGCAGCTAGCTCTCGTGAGCCGACGTCGTCCAACTCCGGAGCTAGCTAACCTGTCCCAGGTGGGGAAAGGATTTGTCCACCACTTCCAGGCTTCAAACTTTTGGCTTACAGCTTCCGAGTGTCGCTGCAAATTGTTCTGCTGGGAATGCCTTTTGTTTGCAAGGGATCGATTTAATGTTTGGAGCAACACTGGATTTAGGAACTTTAAGAAAGGAGAATGGATTTTGTTTTCAAATAACTGTTTTGGTGAGTACCAACATTTTATTTATTTAACCTGATAACGAAATAAAATCACAGATATACTGTAAATGCAATGTGTGTAAATAATGTGGCGCGCCGGTGCAGCTGTGTGATTGCAGTGGAAGTACACAACGAGAAAAATGTGGCTGTTGTGTTGCAGTCTTTCTTATATTAAACTGCAAGTTTGCAATTTAAAGCTTGCCTATATTCTTGGTGGACTTTAAAACGTTTTGGACAAATAATGTTAAATTCCCTTTTATTTATAACTTTGATAGTATAGTGATAAGTTTCAATTGCTGATGCAGTTTATTGATTTTTAAATGCTCCGGAAAAAATATCCCGTGTTGTACACGATTGAGGTGATGCAACACCCAGTAGTGCGTAAGTGTGTGTTTGTACATTATTTCTAAAGCCGTGGTGTCATAAATGATGGTATTATGAGGGGTATTTATTCAAGTCGGACTAAGTAGGACTTCACTGAAGGCCTAGGTGTAAAATGCACCGCCCGCCACTGAGATTATGGTATCAGAAAGTAATGTACTTAGCTAAAGTTCATGCAGTGCAGTTGGGTTTTCAAACACAACATCCCCCGCAAAAAAAAATGCCCATCTGTTTATACATTCACCATATTAAACATGCATCGTACATCTTATATCAAAGACATATAAAATGCATTTATTTAAAATTAATTACCCCCCTGTCTGAGGCAACTGCATTCCACATGAGGTGAAATACGCTCCTCCTAAAGTGAAGGCGCTCACTTCCTTAGATGGTGGATCATTCCAGGTATAAACACTAGATGAGTGGAGAAGCAGGAAGGACGGGAACATGCAATGGTTCCAATCATCAAAGAGCAGTTAAAGGGTTAATGCTGGGGGTGCTGCTCAGTGCACGACTGAGGCTGGGATGAAATAAAAATAGTGAACGGTTTCTGATAAAAAAAAAAGTGTTATTGTTCTTCATCATTAGGCCCGAGCGCCTATCCTAGGCGTAAGGGGCTATTGCTTTTGCAACGCAGAAGACGACAAGTTGACGAGCGCAGCGAGTCAACCCTCGACAAAGTTGACAACCCTCGGCATCCAACGTTGCCATGAGGACGACCAACACACTCACGCACACACACCGACACTAAACAACACACACAGGCATCCACAAACACGAGTTGACGAGCGCAGCGAGTCAACCATCGGGCGACCAACACACCCACGCCCACACACACGACACTCAACAACACACACACACACCCCGACACTAAACAACACGCACACACACACACACACAAACACGAGTTGACGAGCGTGTTTGTGTGTGTCTGTGTGCCCCCACAGACGCGTAGCCCTCGTCGAGACCATTCCAAAAATGTATTTTGTGTAGAAATCGCACAGTCAGAAAAAAAGTTATATTGTTTTTGCAAAAATTCTTTATTCTTTCTTTTTCTTCTTTGTTCTGCTGTTTAAACGGCAATTTGACCCCCTGAACATGCTTGAAAACTCACCAAACTTTGAACCAAGCTCAGAACCGGCGAAAAATTAATTATTTTATGCGTTTCAAAATTGGGCATGAAAAAGTGGCGCGCCAGCGCCACCTACAAAAATCACAATGCATTGTGCCTATGGGGGGTCCGACGCCAACTTTGTCGGACAGCCACGAAATTCGGTACACACATGCGTCAAGTCAGGGCAAAAAAAAATATATATTATGGCCACGCCCCCAGACACACAGGAAGGCGGCCATATTGGATTGAAACTTAAAAACTGCTGAGTCAGCGTTTGCACACATACACACTCCAATCCGAACCAGATTTTAAACACTTATTGACCCTTCCTACCTGGACACTTTAAAAGTGAAACTTTGACAATCGGCCTTACAGCGCCCCCTAGAGAACGATAACAAAAATTGAATGGGAATTAAAAAAATAGTTTGCCAGAAATTATTGAAACTTACCAGAAGAGTTCCTCATGTGGTCCCGATCAAAAAACCCAATCGTAACCATGTTGTTGTTTTTACGGTGTTACTATGGTAATGGCCGAAGTTCCCCATGTTAGTCTATGACAAACGACACAATATTATCCCATTATATTTAAAAAGACATATTACCATGGAAACGTCCCAAATTTGCCACATACAATCTAACCCGCATGCCGGTCGGAAAACTCAATCGTAACCATGTTGTTCTTTTGACGGTGTTGCCGTGGCAATGGCCGGCATTCCCCATGTTAATCAAATGAGTGCGCCACAAAACAATCACCAATCTTATGAAAATGACATATTAGCATGGAAACGTCCCAAATTTGCCACATACATTCTCACACACATGCCGGTTGAAAAGGCAATGACACCCAGGCTGCATTTTTTACGCTGTTGCCATGGCGATGGCAACCCCTCCTATGGGGAGGGGTCCGACGCCAACTTTGTCGGACAGCCACGAAATTTGGTACAGACATGCGTTAGGGTTAGGGTAAATTTTTTATTATGGCCACGCCCCCAGACACACAGGAAGGCAGCCATATTGGATTGAAACTTAAAACCTCCTGATGGCAGATGGCCATATAATCCAAATAACGATTTGACTAAACTGTGAGCTACTAATGCAGCTAAAATCTAAACACTCAGGACAAAAGCGGCGTGCGTCGGCGGGTCAGCTCAATGGCCTGTCGGCCGGCGAGGGCCTACGACGCCGCTTGCGGCTTTAATTATTATTGTTGTTGTTGTTAAAGGTTCAAAGGTTTACCAGTTACTTCATACTGGAAGACACCATGCAATGAGAAATGTGTATATACTGTACTATATATATGGTCACTGTGTGTATACTGTCATACTGTATACTGTCACACAGTGACTATTTTATGTTAAT
>NC_090910.1:39140-116127 GCF_040956055.1 Brachionichthys hirsutus
GACAATGTGTAGCGGTTGTGACGAGCTGAGAGGTGATGATTGCCCCCAGATGGAGCTCTGTGTATTTCCTTTCAGGCAGGCTGCTGGGTGACGACAGCAAGAAGTTTCATGCTTGAGAAACGAGCTGGATGGAGATGTGAGGCCTAGGTTTGCCGTGATGAGAACTGGGTGAGGGTGAGGGTGGCCCCGTTTGTTCTGTCTCATTAACACTGTTGGCTAAGAGCGATGCATTCCCCCAGCAGAGATTTCCTCCACTGAGTCTGTAATTAGGACATTTTATTTGATTGGAGGAAAGGCCCTCCATAAATATAGCATGGGGGGGGTGGCTAAATAAATCACAAACAAGAATTGAATTAAAGGCTTGAGACGTGGACACCTGCATCTGATCAGCTTCTGAAGTCATGTGGAAGCTTGCTTCTCTCGCTGGGGGTCGACCTTTCGGGAGGCTGGCCAGGCCGCTGTTCCAGCGCTCTCATAAACTCATTGGATTTGCACTGGTGCCAACGTCTTACTTAATTAGCCTGCACATTTTTACTGGCATAAATTGCTTTTACATCACTGCCAAAGAGGTGCACCGCAAAGTGGGTCGATCATATATTATGTGGATCCTCCTTGGCGCACTCAAAGCCATGCGTTGCATTTGAAGGTATCTGACGAGCCGAGGGCCTCCAGCATAATGCGTCTTTGTTGTGCTGTCAGCACTAATCCCTCCCACGGGGGGTCTCAGCACGAGCTCTCTCTCTCTTTCTCTCTTGTCACTGCCCCCAGATTGGTGGAGCAAATTGTGGTGAGCCAGGAGGGCACCCACACATGTCTCCATCATCCCTCCAGCCCTCACAGCATGAGAACCTGCCTCCCACCTTCCGCTCACTCCTCCGCCAGCGGGCGCAACACCTTCCCTTGAAGGTCCGGTGCTGTCTGACTCAGATCTCTTGATGTAATCCGCACAATGGAGCATCACAACTCTTCACCTGCCCTCGGCTCTGCAGAACATTGAACATCATTCAGCTCATTTGGTTTCCCAGCTTCAACTTTAACCTCGTGGCTGATTTTGACAACCAACCGCTGCACCCTTCATGCTCGGCCACACGGCAGCAGATTATGCAGTGGCGGGCGGTCAGGGCCTGCAAGGCCTTCTCTGCTTGCCTAACATAACCAGAAATCAAGAATACATGATCATATTTATGATAAAATCAATTTAATTTTATGTATATATATATATATTCTTCACATTCATGTCATATTATATTCCAGTGATGTATTCTTAGGTGAGAGTTTTTATCCAATCAGAATTCAGCTAGCTTGTGTTGCCAGGCGGATTTCATAGTACCAGTGGCAAGTACTATCCGTCCAAGACCTTCAGAATCAGCGCTGCTTGCCGTCTGTGTTGTGTGAGTGAACGGGCTCGTAGAGTTGAGTTGATAGACAGTTGCGATAGCCAATCAGATCACGAGTTGGTGAAACAAGTCCTTCCTGCATGTCTCACGTTACAAGTCAATAACGCGTCCTGTGATCGGCTCTTAGAGTTGATAGACAGTTGCGATAGCCAATCAGATCACGAGTTGGTGGAAGTAAGGCCTTCCTGCCTGTGATTGGATACTCCGTGTGAGAGGGCAGCGCTATGCATATTGCGTCATCAACTAATGTACACCGGTACGGCGTGACCGACCGAAAATAAAACCACAACTATTCCTGCGTTTTTAACCCACAATGGCCGAAGGAGGGGAAAGTGTGGATTTGGTTGTGGATATTCTTGAAAGGCCGTTTTCAGGACGGACCTTTACAGAGCAGCTAGCTCTCGTGAGCCGACGTCGTCCAACTCCGGAGCTAGCTAACCTGTCCCAGGTGGGGAAAGGATTTGTCCACCACTTCCAGGCTTCAAACTTTTGGCTTACAGCTTCCGAGTGTCGCTGCAAATTGTTCTGCTGGGAATGCCTTTTGTTTGCAAGGGATCGATTTAATGTTTGGAGCAACACTGGATTTAGGAACTTTAAGAAAGGAGAATGGATTTTGTTTTCAAATAACTGTTTTGGGGGACAGCTGTTTTGGTGAGTACCAACATTTTATTTATTTAACCTGATAACGAAATAAAATCACAGATATACTGTAAATGCAATGTGTGTAAATAATGTGGCGCGCCGGTGCAGCTGTGTGATTGCAGTGGAAGTACACAACGAGAAAAATGTGGCTGTTGTGTTGCAGTCTTTCTTATATTAAACTGCAAGTTTGCAATTTAAAGCTTGCCTATATTCTTGGTGGACTTTAAAACGTTTTGGACAAATAATGTTAAATTCCCTTTTATTTATAACTTTGATAGTATAGTGATAAGTTTCAATTGCTGATGCAGTTTATTGATTTTTAAATGCTCCGGAAAAAATATCCCGTGTTGTACACGATTGAGGTGATGCAACACCCAGTAGTGCGTAAGTGTGTGTTTGTACATTATTTCTAAAGCCGTGGTGTCATAAATGATGGTATTATGAGGGGTATTTATTCAAGTCGGACTAAGTAGGACTTCACTGAAGGCCTAGGTGTAAAATGCACCGCCCGCCACTGAGATTATGGTATCAGAAAGTAATGTACTTAGCTAAAGTTCATGCAGTGCAGTTGGGTTTTCAAACACAACATCCCCCGCAAAAAAAAATGCCCATCTGTTTATACATTCACCATATTAAACATGCATCGTACATCTTATATCAAAGACATATAAAATGCATTTATTTAAAATTAATTACCCCCCTGTCTGAGGCAACTGCATTCCACATGAGGTGAAATACGCTCCTCCTAAAGTGAAGGCGCTCACTTCCTTAGATGGTGGATCATTCCAGGTATAAACACTAGATGAGTGGAGAAGCAGGAAGGACGGGAACATGCAATGGTTCCAATCATCAAAGAGCAGTTAAAGGGTTAATGCTGGGGGTGCTGCTCAGTGCACGACTGAGGCTGGGATGAAATAAAAATAGTGAACGGTTTCTGATAAAAAAAAAAGTGTTATTGTTCTTCATCATTAGGCCCGAGCGCCTATCCTAGGCGTAAGGGGCTATTGCTTTTGCAACGCAGAAGACGACAAGTTGACGAGCGCAGCGAGTCAACCCTCGACAAAGTTGACAACCCTCGGCATCCAACGTTGCCATGAGGACGACCAACACACTCACGCACACACACCGACACTAAACAACACACACGCACACACACAGGCATCCACAAACACGAGTTGACGAGCGCAGCGAGTCAACCATCGGGCGACCAACACACCCACGCCCACACACACGACACTCAACAACACACACACACACCCCGACACTAAACAACACGCACACACACACACACACAAACACGAGTTGACGAGCGTGTTTGTGTGTGTCTGTGTGCCCCCACAGACGCGTAGCCCTCGTCGAGACCATTCCAAAAATGTATTTTGTGTAGAAATCGCACAGTCAGAAAAAAAGTTATATTGTTTTTGCAAAAATTCTTTATTTCTTTCTTTTTCTTCTTTGTTCTGCTGTTTAAACGGCAATTTGACCCCCTGAACATGCTTGAAAACTCACCAAACTTTGAACCAAGCTCAGAACCGGCGAAAAATTAATTATTTTATGCGTTTCAAAATTGGGCATGAAAAAGTGGCGCGCCAGCGCCACCTACAAAAATCACAATGCATTGTGCCTATGGGGGGTCCGACGCCAACTTTGTCGGACAGCCACGAAATTCGGTACACACATGCGTCAAGTCAGGGCAAAAAAATATATATATTATGGCCACGCCCCCAGACACACAGGAAGGCGGCCATATTGGATTGAAACTTAAAAACTGCTGAGTCAGCGTTTGCACACATACACACTCCAATCCGAACCAGATTTTAAACACTTATTGACCCTTCCTACCTGGACACTTTAAAAGTGAAACTTTGACAATCGGCCTTACAGCGCCCCCTAGAGAACGATAACAAAAATTGAATGGGAATTAAAAAAATAGTTTGCCAGAAATTATTGAAACTTACCAGAAGAGTTCCTCATGTGGTCCCGATCAAAAAACCCAATCGTAACCATGTTGTTGTTTTTACGGTGTTACTATGGTAATGGCCGAAGTTCCCCATGTTAGTCTATGACAAACGACACAATATTATCCCATTATATTTAAAAAGACATATTACCATGGAAACGTCCCAAATTTGCCACATACAATCTAACCCGCATGCCGGTCGGAAAACTCAATCGTAACCATGTTGTTCTTTTGACGGTGTTGCCGTGGCAATGGCCGGCATTCCCCATGTTAATCAAATGAGTGTGACACAAAACAATCACCAATCTTATGAAAATGACATATTAGCATGGAAACGTCCCAAATTTGCCACATACATTCTCACACACATGCCGGTTGAAAAGGCAATGACACCCAGGCTGCATTTTTTACGCTGTTGCCATGGCGATGGCAACCCCTCCTATGGGGAGGGGTCCGACGCCAACTTTGTCGGACAGCCACGAAATTTGGTACAGACATGCGTTAGGGTTAGGGTAAATTTTTTATTATGGCCACGCCCCCAGACACACAGGAAGGCAGCCATATTGGATTGAAACTTAAAACCTCCTGATGGCAGATGGCCATATAATCCAAATAACGATTTGACTAAACTGTGAGCTACTCATGCAGCTAAAATCTAAACACTTGTGAAGCACTCAGGACAAAAGCGGCGTGCGTCGGCGGGTCAGCTCAATGGCCTGTCGGCCGGCGAGGGCCTACGACGCCGCTTGCGGCTTTAATTATTATTGTTGTTGTTGTTAAAGGTTCAAAGGTTTACCAGTTACTTCATACTGGAAGACACCATGCAATGAGAAATGTGTATATACTGTACTATATATATGGTCACTGTGTGTATACTGTCATACTGTATACTGTCACACAGTGACTATTTTATGTTAATAACTATTTGCCAATAATAGTTTTATGGCCCAAAATAGTGTATATTTTACGCAAACTACCCACAAAATCACAAAAATCCCATTCATGTTTGCATTACTACATAAACCTGAACGAGGCTGAGCTGCCAGTGACCTATCACCAGGTGTAAGCCGCTGGTTTAAGGTAGGGCGTTGAACCTGGAGCTGGTTTAGCTGCCAGTGATCTATCACCAGGTGTAAGCCGCTGGTTTAAGCTAGGGCGTTGAACCTGGAGCTGGTTTAGCTGCACTCACTGCTTGAGTAACTTTGTCAGATGTCCCCTTCAAGTCTTTCGTTTGTGACCAGGATGTGACTGGACATCGTGACTCCTGCCTATGTTCCAGGATGCTCTTCTGGTTTTAGTTTGCAACTTGCATGCTTAACATTTGTTTGCATTTCCGCCCAATCAAACGGAGTCTTTTCCTGATGGGTGTTCACAGCTCTGTCCATCGCTCTCCCTGCTGTCTCTCGCCGCTCCCACTGGAGGGTAGTAAAGAACATGGATTCACCATTTTCTCTGCGACCCAGATGCATTCCTGCTCCAGGCTGTGCTGTTTACTCTCTATGGATTAACTTCCACATGCATCCACCCTCCTCCTCATCATCACCACCTTCCTCCTCTTCTCCCACCTCCACGTGGGAAATAAATAAACACGAAGAGATACTTGGCTCTTCAAACATGGTGAATCTGATCTGCCTGAGCTTGCAGAGTCACACGCTCAGAATCCAGCCTGGACTTAGCCGCTCTGCATTAGCATGGAAGGCATCCATATTGATGCTCGCTCATTCATGTGCTGCCAGACTCTTCTCACCCTCTTTACCCAGGTGATACGTTCTAGGATCAGGGTGTGATTAAGGCAAGGCGAGATGGAGGACCCCAGGGCGGTGGGGGTGGGGGCAGGCAGGTTTGTATCATTGGTCCTGTTATGATGAGGTGGAGCCTAATTGATTTGTCGATGTGGAGCCATCTGGCACAGAGGGATGGGGCGACAACCTGTTCTCTTTCCTGAGGTGGGGGGGGGGGGGATTTCACACTCGCAGTCTTCTGCGATTCAATCAGGTCTGGGCGGGGGGGTTCGTTCTTATTGTGGAAAAAGTGCATGCCAGAGGCCGGAGGGCTGCCCCCCCCCCCCCCCCCAACCAAAAAGGAAGCAGCATCTCACCCCACATAGGGGCTTGGGCAGGGCTCAAAAGGTCAGGGCTGCTGATGGAAGCTGGGGCAGAATTGAAGCCTCTGGTTTCTTCATGACATGAGCTTGAGGAACAGAGAAACAGAAGTTAGAATGGATCTGCCCCCTCTGATTATGACCCCCCCACGCACACACAGGCACACACTCCATTTTCCCTTCATGTTCCTCTATCACAGTAACTGTAACCCTCTGACTCCCTTGTTCCTCTGGCCAGAAGTTTTTATGAGAAGCGTAGATTATTTTGTCTCTTTGATGAACAATAGGCATCACCTTTCATATCCTGGCACTTTTGTATATTTTAAATGCTAAAATCTGCATCTCTGTAACCTGACAGATCCCAAGAGGACATGAAAACCTCACAATTCCAGTTTTGGCTCATTTTGTTTCACTTCAAGGAGCAGGATGAAATGATCTTGGCATCCCTGCGGTAAAGCGATGATGTCTCCAACAGAGATTTAGATGCGTATTTAAGGAAGTGGTGCATCACCGGAAATCTTCTGATTCACTCTCAAAGAAAAGCACAAAAATACAACCGACTTAAGTTGCCCAGGATGTGGGTGAAGTGTGACCAAAGCAGGAACTGCTCTGAAAACACGAACCAGGCAGTGAAATGTTCACCGTAGCGTGACTGAAATACACTTTTGATTCATTTCAATAAAAGAAAAGCTCACATGACGATGTATAATGTGAGAAAAGTACTTAGTGACTGCCAAACAACAAATCCCGGAGTTGACCTTGGAGCACTTTAGCATATCAAATTTCAATGTTTTAAATGAATGAATTAATTAATTCTTTTTCCAACCGCTTTTCCGGTTATCGGGTCGCGGGCCAAGCTGGAGCCAATCTCAGCAGTCAATGGGCTACCTTCTTACTGCGGGGTTACAGCACTAACCACTACACCACCATGCCATCATGCATACAGCTCATGAACAACAATTTGTCCAGAGTGCCTTTTGATATGGGCAAAGGTTTCCAGAGCATTTAATTTATTTTAGGTACCAGAAAACCTGATGTTTTAATGGCTAGACCAAAGAGTCAGGATGAAGTTCGATTGTGTTGCTTTCAACCTTTTTTGGTTGGGTTTTTGTCGGAGACCCCTGTGGCCCACGCCACTGCAGCCAAAATGCAGGACAACACTGAAACAGTGTCTTCTGTGCTGCATCTGTTCAATTTAACCACAGTGGCCATCTCATCTGGAAGTTCACTTCCAAATAAAAAAGAAGAAAGACCGACATGACTCTTTGTGCTTCAAACAGTTTCCAGATGACTGTCATAAACTGGTTGTTGGTTTATTGATCTTGTTTTTCTGTCTAAAGCCTATCACCCTGTCGCCAGTTAGGAATCGAAGCCTCGCTGGGAAAAAAGAAACAAAGAAGAACAGCACCTCCTCTGATCACGAATAAGATTGTTAAGGAGGAGGAGAATGATCAGTTGATCGTCGGGGATGTTTGTCTCATTCACTTCAGGCATCACAAGGGAAATGACACAAATGTGGGGAGACAGTCCTCGTAACGCACAGGACAAAAAGGTGAATAGTAAGGATGTGTAAAAAGATGTCTTTGTAGCGCACACTACAAAAAGGTCAATATTAAGGACGTGTAAAAAGATGCCCTCGTAGCACACAGGACAAGAAGGTGAATATTAAAGACATGCTTTGTTGGCTTGAAGGTCCAGGCCTCTCGCAGGAGAACAGCACGATGGAATTAGATACATGCACACACACAAACAGCAGAGAGTGGAGAGGGGAGAGAGAGCTATGTACGTGTGTGTTCACGCATGCTTTTCTTATATGTGTGGGAGGACCCAAAGCACATGAGTGGGCCGTTGGGTGAAGGTGCGTTACTTACAACACGGTGCTGTGCGTATGTTTGTGTGGAGGCAGGTGGGTGGTAGCTTTTCAAAGAGCAGACCATTTAATTGAATTCTGTGCAGCTCCTTGTTATTCCAGTCATGACTGCGACCTGATCCATGTTCTCCCAGCAGTGTGGGAGGGCCAGCCATACCTGCAAATACAGGTTGGTTTGCACTGTGTGTGTATGTGCGTGTGTCTTCCTGGGCTGTGAGGTGATTGTGGTTGCACTGGTGTTTTTGTTGTACAACTTCAGTCCCGATGTGGTAATGAGGAAGGGAAGTGGTGAAAATCAGCCCTGAACTTCACCCTGAAAAGTAAGCATGAAACTGTCAGAACATTGGTGTGTGTGTGTGTGTGTGTGTGTGTGTGCAAAGCTAATGTCCTTGTTACAAATCAACCCAAACAGCAGAGAGTATCACATTTAGAGACTAAATGAAGAAATGTTGTTTAATGAAACAAACAGTCTCTAAGCAATTACAAACGGAAATGCTGGTGCATAAATTTCATTTATAGATTTCACCAGGGCTTACCTTACTGTATTATGATTCAGCTGATCAGTGTGTGTGTGTGAACCAGAATTAAGGCTACGATTGGCTCCTCATACTGGAGCTGAGGGGTAATTCTCCTGGGAGATGTTTGAGCTATGAACAATCCGATCAGCCCTTTGCCCCTCACACAACAATGCTCGCAGAAGTGACCTCCTCATTACGGACCCTGGAGCTCTTTGGCCGCTGGACATATCGTCTTGTTTTTGTGTGCATGTGCAACTGATTTTATAGTCAAAGGGGATGGGTGATGGGTAAAGACTTGCTGTTCAAAAGTTGCAGAAGAATTCAACGCACACCATTTTTATGTATTAGGTGAATCGAACCTGCTACCCTCTTATGTATTAGGTGCATAAACTCTAAACCAAGCCAGATGGAACAAAACGTTGGAAAATGTAATGAAAATGTTCTCTATCACAGCGGGACTATTTGCCCACCCTGTTCGTCAGGGACTAATGCAGGTAAGAACCCAAATGCGAGGCGGTTTGAGTGGGAGTCCAAAAACAGGTTTAATGTTCAATACCAGGGAGTCAGTCCAGGACAGCAGACAGAGCAGGTTAGGGGCAGGCGAAGGTCGTACACTGGGTGCTTCAGGCAGGTCAGGCAGACAGGTCCGAGGTGGGAGGCGAGCAGACGGGATTCCGGGATCAGGCAAGGTCGGTACACGGCGAGGCAGGCGCTGGAAGAGTGCTGGAAGGAGTGGAAACATGACACTACGATCTGGCAGGGTTGTGTTGTCTGGGCGGGGCTTATGTAATCTCAGGGCTGATGAGGGATGCGTTTCAGGTGGTGACGGGAGCACAGGTGCCAGGAATTAGCTGATGGCAGGGCGGATCTGTGGGGGCGGGGAAGTGGGCGTGGAGAGTGGCACAGGCTGTGACACTGTTACATATTCCATATGTCTAGTTTTCTGTCCCGGCCGACAGGTACAACATTTTTATACGAAACACCCGCTGCCGCTGTCATGCTTTTCTTCTTATTTTTTCTTCTTTTCTAACTTGTCTGCATTCGTGCTCAACAGTGACGACGTACACGATGTCAGTCTCTGCTAGAGTTCTATGCTTTTTATTCTTATAGTGATTGTGACCGTCACCTGCCCTCTTGGCAGACTAGCCTATTCATATTTTATTAGTTTTATTACCTGCTTACCGCCGTAGAGGGCTGTGCACACCGCAGTGAACATACAACATGGACAAACAAAAAGTGACAAATACACAGTGTTCTGAGGAGAGAGCAATGGATTTATTTGTGCTCCTTAATTCTACCCCTTCATCCAATCATCACCAAGAGTTGTCCCAATACACCAGGTTCACATCAGCCTCTAGAGGAAAGTCTGGATCACCAAGTTCTCAGGGGATCTGAGGAAAAAGAGAGAGAGCATAGTGAGAGCCACAAACACTGAACCAGCAACCTCCACTGACTCAGAGATCTGTGGGCGGAGTTAACTCTCAGATCGAGTTTTGATTGGTGCTGGAGTGGTGGACCTGGCATGCATGAAACCTCCACCTAAGAACGGGGCAGCCATCCGGGCCCAACAATGGCGACATGAGCCCCCAGATCACCCCAAGCCGCCACAGCAACCCGAGAACGACCCCCACGGCCCCCCCAGAGCCACACGCAGAAGAACCAGGTTTTGCCCCCTGACGGACCACAATTATTTTGTATATATTACGTACTATTCATTTTTTAAAATATTTTGTTATGTGAATGCTATATGTAGCTTTGAGCTGCTGCGTTTGCGTGAACCCTGCATTTACACTGTAAATGCAGGGTTACACTGTAAATGTGCCATTCACACATTCTGCAGGTAAATGGATTTTCATTTCAGCTGAGCTCATGCTGGCCTCTGTGTTAAAAATGCTGCTCTGAAACAGCAATTTGTCATGTGAAGTGGCACATTAGCAAACGCACGCGCGGCTCTGTGTACATTCTGCGATTTAGCGGTTGAGTAAATGAACATGATATTTAAGTGACGGCTATTTCCTGAGCAAGGATTTTCCTTCCTCCTTCTCTTCCTCTCTGCTTTCCTCTAAATTTCCCTGGGGAGGCTCAACCCCTGGGACTTGGCTCGGTATCAGAGTCCCAGCAGCCGTGATACTTCATCAGGCCTGTGCGCCATTATTGGCAAGAGCACTCCACATCCTCTTAGCAGTTATAGCTTTTCAATTTTCCTTTGAAATGCTGAGCCCAGCAGAACAAATGACAATAACTTGGCTTTAAGTCCTGGATTGGAGCGAAAGCCTGTGGAGCGGCGCTGCGTCCTGAGCAGCAGCCGCAGGCGACGCACACTTGGACCTTTTAGGAGCTTCGGCGTTGAGCCTTGGCAATTCTGTGGCCACTTTTGAGACATTTATCCTGTAAATGGCTCAAATTTCAAGATGCTGTTGCAACAGTCTGAGAAAGTAATCTCATGGTGTCAGTTGGCCCGTAAAGCGCTGCCCTACCGCCAACCCCCTGCTTCAAAGTGTCTCCGGGGACCCATTTGACATGATGTCGAGTCAGACTTCATCTCACACACAGCGTCGTACGCAGATCCCGGTACATCCATAGACTCACAGAGCCTGCGGCAGGTCCGATCCATTCCTGCTTTCTTTTTCAGTCATGCAGACTTTGCTGAAACATGCGACCCAAACCCTTCCTTTAAAATGAGAGAGAGAGGCGATCGAATGCGTTCACCAGCGATTCAACGACTCATCAGACTATGGATTTCTAGTCCATGCATTACTAATTCATACAGGTGGAGGGGCTAAAGGGATAGGAGGAACATCGACCCTCCTGGAAACCTTATCTGGATCAATAGGGCTGACCTTGGGCTGGGCGGCTAACGGGCAGACTGAACTGAAGAACGGTTCAGACTGATCATTGTCTTTTATTAATTTTCGTAGAGTGTCCTTCTAAAGTGCAGCTTGCCATTTTTTGGAAAGGCCCTTATTTGCTTTCTTGATGAGAGTCTGGGTTTTAATGAACTCATACATCTGTGTGCTAAATGACAGGCTGCAAGTCAGTAGCTGTGTAGCTTAGACGACAGAAGCTAAGCTAACCAGCTGCTGGAGCCGCAAACCAGGCTTGATGCTAAACTAAACTACCCAGCTGCTCCATCAGGACTCAGGATTTAAGCCACAGCCGTCAGATGTCTTTCCTCATCCAGGTTAAAAGGGGCACTTTATTGTTTTTTACAGTTTTACTGATACGAAATCTCAAAAACGACATGATCACGAACCCGGAGACATGTAATCGATGATGTTTATTGTGAGATGGGGAGTCATAAAAAAATACAAGAAAGAAAGAAAACAATCGCTATAAATAGATTAGGGTGTTAAATGGGGCAGGGCATAAAAAAGTGGGCGGGATCTAGACATTGTGACATAAAGTAATAAATCGGCACAAATAAAAACATAACAACATACATCAATATTATTTTGGCTTGGCATAATAGGACAGTTTGTGTGGTTAAGGGCAATACTTCAGTAAAACATCACACACTCATGCTAATAGACATACGATTAGTTTTCAAAAGTTCAGTAGCTTCATATTAGAGAGGGGAAGAAAACTAAACTAACATGAGGATGGATGCAGAGAGGTCACAGGCTCCAAATGTCTTCCCTGCAGGGTGCGAGCGTCTTCAATCCCACAGTGAAAAAAATCCATGCTGGAGTCTCATTTGTCTTGTGGTTATTTGCCTTTGAATCTTTTTTTTTTTGCCATACTAAAATATATTATTGTATTAATACAAACTACAGTATTTTACACGACATAGTGTAATAAATAACCATAAAGAAATATAACAAACAAAAATAATAAACATAAATATAAAAGTTCTATAGGACTAAACAGACATTCCCATCTCCTTTGGGGGGCGGGGCTAACACGACACAAGATTAAAATAAAATCCAAATAATAATACTGACAGGTAAAACATGGTTGAATTAAACTCCTGGGGTTCATAGTTGTCAACATTTGTTACCTGAAAGACATCTGAGCCTTTTATGATGTGTTTGAACAAGTGCGCTGAAGAAGCTCTGACAAGGCAGGACACAGTTAATTAGAAGTCGTACTTCATACTCATCCATTAGAAAACATGTGCAGTGGCATCAAAGCCACTTCGATTAGAATGAAAGCAACTTATCTCAAACGTATCAGATGAATATGTGATACTCTCATGTGTTGATCTGGGACCCGGTAACACCTGATTATAGCTGTTGCCTCCAACAGCGTCTTTCAATGGCACTTTTGATATGCATGTTCCTGTGGTTTTAGTTTGATCTTCTTCTCTCTTTTTTTGCATATGGCTCGAAGTAGGCGGGAGGTACAGACACTTTGACATCCCTTTCTACTTGCTCCGAAGATTTCAGGAATAGTTCAACATTTTGGGGAAATGCTTCATTTTGGTTTCTTGATGAGATTTCGATGGGAGGGCTGATACCACTGGCGTTTGCCTTCTGTTAGCTTCGGCTAGCATGAGCACTTCAGGGGGAAACGGCAAACCTGAGCCCGCACAGGCCAGGCCGGGGGGTCCGTGGATGCGGTTTGTGCACCGTCTTCCACACCATGATCACTAGCTGGCCCTTTTTTGGTGGCTTTTGAACCACTTGAACAGAATTGAATCAGGAACTGAGCTTATTGAGATTGATTGTGATTGATTGTTCAGCTAAAAGTGAATCGGTGCTCAAGGAATGAAATGGAAAGGATGACATGGCGATAATAACGATTGCAGCCGAGAGAGCAGACGTAGGAGGCTCTTAATAATTTCAGAATAGCACGGCCATCAGCGAAGCAAAGAGAACGTGTGTGGTGTGAAAACGGTAGGCACGCTCCTCGACACGTCTGTATGTCGTAGTATTTATATCTGCTGCGTTCCCTCTTTTTTTTTCTTACCCGGTAACAGCTTTAATATCCGAACATGCTGGTTGGCTTTGCAGCATGCCCCAGTGCAACTCTTTAGCCCGATCACAGGCGATGTGAGGTAACAGATTCGGTCACACAATGAACTCAAGCGTGGAGAAGAAAATATGCAGGACATCAATGATCACTTGTTAACTTCAGCAAGTTTCCCCTTCATGCTAAGCAAAGCTAAGCAGCTAATATATATATATATATAGTGGTATATGAGTGGTATCAAAGTTTCAATTTCTCACTTATTTTCAGCAAAGAAAAAATATCTGTCGATTCACATTTCCCAAAAATGTCATACTATTGTTAAAAAACCCACACAGACTTGTGAAAAGTGTGTAATCGTAAAAGCAAACGGCTGAAGCGCCCAATCGGTTCTCATCGGTTTTCTCCTTAAGGCTCATAATCCAATCAAAAGCGCTCGATGCTAACCGTTGCTAGCAGAATGGCGTGGTGCATCTAGTGCAGTAATACTGAAGGGTGGACGTCACAATGTGACCCATGTGTAAACCAAGCCACGTGTAGTGTGCCAGATTCTTCTGACTTTCCTCACAACTTAATAAAATACTGACTTTTTGTTCATTTGCAATAAAAAGGTATAGAAATATCTCCAAACTGTACAGCTTTGCAAAGTTAAAATATGCGTGATCAAATTAGTAACACTGATAAAAAGAAATGACCCAAGGTGTTTTAGTAATAAAACATTATCTAAAATGTGTCCAAAAGTCTGAATGATGCATCTCCTTCATTTGTTAGAATCTGTGTTCATCTTCATCGCCTCCTTCACACACGATCCTTCGACCAGCGAGGAGCTGGCCTCCTCCTCGCCGTTTTTCAGGCACACCTGGATTTCGAAACGACCAGACCTCGCCTCCTGCATTGTTCCTCTGCAGAGAAAGAGGAGGAGTCAGGCTGTGTCTCATGGAGGAGTCCGTGTCTCCTTTCTCCTGCAGCATCTGTTTCTAGTCGTCAGAGCCTCCATCCCCGTTCGCTTCGCCTCCGCTCTCCTCTGCAACCTGCGCCTCCGCTTTCCACTCTTCCGCCACTCTGTCTTCGGCTTTCGTTGCCACGTCTTCCTCCAGCTCCTCTTCCTCCTCTTCCCGGATGATCCCTCCCGCCTCCTCCCGCCTCGTGTCAAGCCCCTCCTCTTCCTCTTTCATCTCGAGGTATGTCTTCTCCCCCTCTTCTCCTCCCTCAACCAATACCTTCTCTAACTCCTCCTCATCCCCTCCTTCATCACCTATTTGCACCATCTGAATGTGATCCATGTCCACCACCCCTTTCTCGCTCTCTTCCTCGCTCTCCTCGTCCTCTCTGGTGCTGCTCCCTCGCTCGTCTAAATCCAGACCCAGGGAGGGGGCCAGCAGCCGGTTGTGAACCCGGCTGAGTGCCTCCATCTCCTCCTGGGCCTCACTGTCCTCCTCGGGGCTGTCCTGGCCTCCGCCTTGACTCTGCATCTCTTTCTTGCAGTAGGAGTAGCGGTGGTTCATGTGCTGCGAGTAGGAGCCCGAGTGGGAGAAGCGCTTCCCGCACTTGTCACACTGGTAGGGCTTCTCCCCCGAGTGGAGCCGCAGATGTTCGATCAGGTGGTGCTTGTGTTTGAAGGCCTTTCTGCAGATGCTGCACTCGTGAGGCCGCTTCCCTGCAGAGACAGACCCAGAACAGCATCGATCATCAGCGTATCCAAGGAGAACGTTTCCAAGTAATACAACAAAATCACAACCATTGGTGCTCAAGAACTTTCAAGGAAACTTTATCCAGGCAGGGACTTGCTGGTTTCACCTCGGATGAGATCATTTGGAGCTGAAAGCTGTGGTAGCACGCCAGGTATCAGAGCAATAAAAAAAATACGCTCTCCGAGGGTGTTGACCTTCACTTGGCCACGGAAACATGATTTTTCGTGTGATCCAAATCACTAGCAGAGCTCGCCTCTTGCAACATCCTGTGCTCCACATGGGAAGCTGGCAGTGCAGAGGTGGGGATTTGGCAGAAGCTCTTTCTCAGACCTCTTCTGTGCATGTTGAGTAATACCTGCTGGAATGGGAGTGTCCACCCTTCTCAAAATCCCCTTTTGCTCTGGATCTGATTCATCCTTTCCGAGACCCGTCAGAGATTTATGTTCCCACTAGTTCCGCTTCTGCCTTTCTTTTCGTTTCATTCACATGATCGGCTTTACCTGTGTGCTCGTACTTGTGCCTCAGCAGCGAGCTGCTTTTCTGGAAGATCTTGTCACACAGGTCGCAGGCATACACGCCTCTCTCGCTTTTCTTCATCCTCTTCCTCTGGGGGCCAGAGTCCGAGTCGTTCTGCTCCTCCAGGGTGGGCACGCCCTCTGAACACATGTCTTGGTTCTCCTCCTGGAGAATTTGAGAGATCACAGAAAACAAAAACATTACAGCACTTTTCACCCGCGGTCACACCTACAGATTGTTCCTGTCCCTGAGCTGGTAAACTTCATCCAATGATGCAATGAGAGAGGATATGAAGCAATATTAGAGGGAAGTTATATAAACTTAGAGCTATTTTCTTTTTACCGTGGGGGGGTCTATGGCGATCTACTTCACACCAAAGTATAACACAACAACAATAAATCCGTGAGGCGTACTGTTTAAAGCAGGGGTCGGGAACCTTTTTGACTAAGAGAGCCATGAAAGCAAAATATTTGGACATTTATTTCAGCGAGAGCCATATAATATATTTCAAACGTGAATTCAGCTAAATGTCAGTATAAGCGGTAAGCAGGTAATAAACTAGTATAATAAGCCTCTGAACGTTACGGACTAACGTGAGCGGAGCCCAGAAAGCAGAGAACAGAGACGGTGCGATGGTTGAATTGATCATTTACACCTGGAGCTGCACACAGGACGAGGGGGGGCTGGAGCCCAACGTAATAATACACAGCCGAGAGAAAACCAAAAAGCAAGCGATGCCCTCCTGAAGCAAACGCAGGGCCCCGTCTTTTTCACACGTTTATTCCAAAAGAAGGTCCCAGGTAAGAATACATTAAAATAGTAGTAATCTGGAATTAAGGTGGAGCCAAACAAAGTCCACTCTGCCACCGTGCACACAGCTGGCCACGCCCACCCCTAATGGCGGGATGACGGCCTACTTTTAAAGTATCATCCAATTAAAATAATGGACGATTGCTCCTGCAGCCCTGAACAGGACACGAGCAGCGAAAGATCGATGGACGGATTAAAACAAGTGAGAATGTTTTTTTTTATCAGGATTCATGCGACGCGTTGTAGAGCAACTGTAATCCGTTTATTTCCGTCCTCGTACTTCACGAGCCACATCTCAACTTCCGTTCCGGCACATCCGGTTAACCCTTCACAATAAAACAACAGTAACTCAAGCAGGTTACACCACATTATCGGTATTCCTTTTGAACATACTGGTGATTACTCACTGCTAGATTTCCTTCTATGTTGACCTCGGAAAATGCTCATGTTTTGCATAAGATCTTTTCAGTGAGTTTGTACTGGTTAGCTTTGTTAATAAAGTAAAAAAAAACTTTTTTTTTTTTTTTTTTAAATCGGTGCGCGAGCCATATGCAATCATCAATAGAGCCATAGGGTCCCGACCCCTGGTTTAAACAGATTCCTGCAGATCAATAGAGGTGCAGCATCGTGTCGTCATGGTGACAGCCCAGGAGGATCACCTGTTGGGTTTGACTTAAAAAAAAAGGAAACACTGCTGGGGTTTCAGCCCAGCTGCACGGATCGTGGCTGAGCTTAGGTATTACAAAATAGCGCACGTTCTCATGTAACGTAAAAGAGAACATTTCTCACAAGGACTGTGTAAAGGGAGGTGTGGCGGTCCCCGCTTTGGGGGCTCTAACTGGTTGCACACCTTCACGCCGTTGAGGGTGACGACTTCCGGCGTCTCCGCCCCCGCGGGGCTGCTTGCTGTAGTGGTGTAGGTGTAGGCCAGCTGGGGGATGAGGATAGTGTGTTTGTTGTGACTGGCAAGTGCTCGCAGGCATTGCATTGTGGTCACAATGTCCAGGGGCGTGGCGCTTGGCGTGCTGGCGTACAGTGCAATAGGGCTGCTGCCCATGGCTGAGAGTGGCAAGACCTCTTTCCTTGTGCAAGTTAAGTTCAGGGGTTCATCTACATTGGTTGAGCGAGAAGAAGGGGCGGGGTAAACACGGGCTTTGGCCGTCAGACGCTCCGTTTCCTCTCTGGCTGCCTTTGGCAGCGACAGGTCCAGGGGGCCTTCGGTGTCCTGGGGGGGCTGGGCGGTGGCGTCGCAGCCTGCTGTCAGGTTTAGTGGTGAAGCGGCGCCGTTGATCTCGGCTGGGGTGGCTTCTGTCGGGCTAGCTTGAGTCACAGATGGGCTCATGATGCCTGTCTCCTTCCCCGGGACCAGCGACACCACATTATCAGCGTTGCAGGTGTCCTCTTCCTCTGAGGGAGGCGTTGGGGCGCCCAGCGATATCTGACCCTCCAGCATTTTGTCAAACCACTTTTTCACCACATGCATCGGAAGGCTGACTGAATCGGAGATCTTTGTCAGCTCATCCTTGCTGGGTTCTGTGTTTAAGGCAAAGTAAGCCTTGAGCAAGGACAAGAGGTTTTTGGGCTGGCTGCAGAGCCCCCCCTCAGAAAGCAGGGCAGCAACAGCAGACTCAGACTTCTCCAGGCTCGCCCCGTTGAGGGCATGGAGTGCATCCATCCCACCGGGACAATGATCGCACAGGAGACACGTCCTAGTGGTCTTTGCCTCATCGTCTTTAGTCTCACCGGGTCTGGCGCCGCTGATGGTGAGATCTTCTGGAGGTTTCTGGGACTTGAAGGTGTCAGTGGGGGTCTGAGTGTGTGAGTGCGACCCAGGCTCTTTCTTAAGGTTTTGGGGGGTGAGCTGGCCCTGGTTGGGGTCCAGACTGTAGTTTATAATGATCTTTGCATTTCCGTCCTGACCCACAAGAGGCAAACTGATGGCTGAGATGAGTTGCTGCGGCGCGGCGTGGAGTGCGCCGGGGGTTAAGCCCGTGCTCACTTGTCTGTGGCCTTTGGCGTTACTTTCCAGCACCTGGCGGATGACGCGACCGTCCACTGCCACTTGAAGAGCATTCTGCAAGTCAGCCAGGTTGATGCTGATGGGTGACACCAGCCCCACAGTGGGCAGAACCACAGCCTGCACCGTACCCCCGTTGAAAATGCCGCCATTCACAGCCGTCACCGTTGGCTTGTATTCATAGTCCACGGGCTCCGTCTTGATCTGGTTGAGGGGCAGCTGCTCCTGCAGAGGTTTGCTGTGCTCCAGCTTCTCTCTGATGTGGGGGCGGAGGCCTGGGGGCGGCCTGGGCAGCACGGGCGGGAGACCCTGCATCGGGGTTTTGCCGTTCCCTAAACGCGCTCTGCCGTTAACTGAGATGACGCCGATGCACTTCTTGCTGCTGATGTGGGAGCTGTATGAGCCTGAGTGGGAGAATCGCTTCTTGCAGTTGGAGCACTCGTACGGTTTTTCTCCTGAATGAAACCACAGAGATGGGGGGGGTAGATATTTCCATTAGCAGATGAAGCTAAATAAGCAAGTTAGGTTATGAACATCTGCGGCGAGCAGGATGGCAAAAGCTCTAATGCATTTCGATGACGCTTAAATGCTTATGTAATAGCACCTTTGGGACAGGCCCCGCCCTAATTGTTGTCCCATAATACCTAGAGAAACACAATCATGGCACGTTAAGGAAGAGCGTAGACTGAATCACGATGAGGGATCGCTAAAAGCAAAATATAGACTCAATGGTCACAGTCCCACAGCTGCCATAGCGACGGGGGGGGGGGGGGGGTGTCACTCACCACTGTGGATGCGTAGGTGCTCCTTCAGATGATGCTTGTATTTAAACGCTTTGCCACATTCGGTGCACTTGAATTTACGATTGCCCCCCGACTGTGTCATGAGCCTCTGTCAGATGGGGCGAGATGAGGGGGGGGGGTTAGTCAGTGAGACTCAAAATGAAAACGGCTGCTAATTCATGTCAATCACCCGAGGCCAGGCTCATGTTTATGTAGCATTACTCTGGGGGGGCGGTGCTAAAGGAACATGACAAAGTGTCTACAGAAGGCTCTACAGCCCGAAGCGGGAAACGCTGATCCGCATAAATATCTAATATTAAAATGAGAACGAGAAAATCCTGATGAGAATAAATAGATTGGTGGGGAACAGAAAATCATTTTTTCTCAGTTTACTCAACCTGCATTCACTTAGTCCAGACACACGTGATAGTGTCGTAGCAGTACTACTGCATTATTGCAGTACCAGGGCAGTACGACACTCCAAGACTCAGTGAGTTGCAGCTGCATGACGTATTTTTATCAGGCAACCTGCAACATTAGACAAGAATCACTGAAATCATTCGGACGTTTCGGTGAGGTCACCTGGTCCCGCCCGCTCTTGTGAACCGTCATGTGGCGCTCCAGCTGAGCTCGGTGTGCAAAGCTGTAGCCGCACTCTGGGCAGCCGAAGCTCTCTTCAGTTTTCTCGTGCCGGTACTTGATGTGCTCCTTCAGCGAGCTGTAGCGCTTGTAGCCACGAGCGCAGTACGGGCAGGTGAGCAGCTGAGAGAAGGAATCGGGGGTCCCTGGTGAGAAACAGCACAGTGGGAGACATATGGTGGGGTGAAGTGCAAAAGAGAAGAGGGGGTTCAAAGCACGTGTTCAGCAGGGGAGTGCACTTTGATGTTGCATGAGGCCTGCCGCGGCGACACTCTGCTACTTCACCAATCCCTGCGAGATCCTCCCCCCATGCGTAAACAGCGGCCGCTAGCCAAATGGGTAGCGACTTTCTATTTTATTTTTGTGGTTTTGTTTCTTTCGGGTCGTGCCTTTTCTGTTTTTTTACAGCTTTTACACACCTAAACGGCCGTTTCATTTCCCGTTATGCATCAGAGGTCTTCAGAAACAAGGAAGTGAAACGTGGGCTTGGCAAACAACAGCTGCGCCTCTGCGTCCGAGCTGCTCACAGGCGCTCTCAGGTACCCCACTCCCACACAGGTGAAGCATTACTTTGTTAACGGGTGATGTATTAAGTCCCCCCGTGGGACAGGTGAGGGCCTCGGGATGGGAACGCACACACATTACCGGCCAGGTGAGTCAGCGCTTACAAATGCGTGACAAATTTAGTCAGGTGCTGCCGTGGAGCCAAAAGCCCCTGAGCGATAAAGGCCCCAGCGTGTTGCACTTAACAAATGCATGCGTGTAATGATGCTGGAGAGCAGTGCTAATAGCTCAGGTGAGACAGGGAACAGGTAGATTCATGCCCAGAGGGCCAGTCATTACTGAGTGGGAGCAGCAAGAGTCTGAGTGCGGAGCGCTCTAGCGGGAACAGTGGTGTGTGTTTTCATTGTGTGTGCAGCGTAGACACACACCTGCAGCGTGGCGCTGCAGGTGTGTGTCTAGAATGGGTGAACCATTACAGGCACGGCTAGGAATGAATGCAGCGTCAAACGGCTGCCAACAAACTGGAAGGATCGTCATTTCAACTGCTTATTAACCCTTTATTGCCAAGCTGATCATATTTGATACACATGGCCTTTCAGAAGCCCCCCCACCCCCGAAAAAGATGATAGATACAAGCCAACACATGTATCTACATCTTCCATGAAAAGAATTCCGGATTTTGCAAAAGTTACATAAATGAGAGCAGTGGTCCCCAACCACCGGGCCGTGGCCCGGTACCGGTCCGTGAGGCATTTGTTACCGGGCCGCAAAGAAAGAATAAATAATTTATACAATTTCCGTTGTATCGATTATTAGCGTCTAAAAGTTGTTTTATTTTGAAAAACGACCGGATTTTCTCCAACGTAACAATCGCCTCCAGTCCAACTGAGGAGGAAGAAGAGGAGGAAGAAGAGGAGGTGATGACCTCCAAGAAGAGAAACCAAGACTTAAAACTCGGTTTATCAACAGCTGATTAGCTTCATTAACGAGCAATAAAGGGTTCAAAACTGCTTCGGCACAGAGACAAGAACCCGGATTAAAAGACAAGAACCCTGGATTAAAAGACAAGAACCCTGGATTAAAAACAAGAACCCTGGATTAAAAGACAAGAACCCTGGATTAAAAGACAAGAACCCTGGATTAAAAAACAAGAACCCTGGATTAAAAGACAAGAACCCTGGATTAAAAGACAAGAACCCTGGATTAAGACAAGAACCCTGGATTAAAAACAAGAACCCTGGATTAAAAGACAAGAACCCTGGAATAAAAACAAGAACCCTGGATTAAAAGACAAGAACCCTGGATTAAAAGACAAGAACCCTGGATTAAAAGACAAGAACCCTGGATTAAAAACAAGAACCCTGGATTAAAAAACAAGAACCCTGGATTAAAAGACAAGAACCCTGGAATAAAAACAAGAACCCTGGATTAAAAGACAAGAACCCTGGATTAAAAAACAAGAACCCTGGATTAAAAGACAAGAACCCTGGATTAAAAGACAAGAACCCTGGATTAAAAGACAAGAACCCTGGATTAAAAACAAGAACCCTGGATTAAAAAACAAGAACCCTGGATTAAATGACAAGAACCCTGGATTAAAAACAAGAACCCTGGATTAAAAAACAAGAATGTGGAATTTATTAAACAAAAAACCATGAAGGACAGAAGTTGAGACCACAATTTATGGTGAGTAGATGTTGTGTAACTATTAAATATGTATTTAGTAGTTATTGCAAGTGCATAATATAAAGGTTATTGGTAAGATTATATTCCTCTTTTTAAATTTAATTACCCCCCCCGTCCGCGAAAAAATTGCCCAGCATGAAACCGGTCCGTGGCAGGAAAAAGGTTGGGGAGCACTGAATTAGAGCACTTTTCCAGGTTCCATTAAGAATTTATTTTCCAAAAATGTGAGTGTTCTGACGATTACTTCATGGGGCGGGCTTTAAAGGGTTAAATAATGTTTCCTGCGCTCACTGGCCTGAAACACTTTTTTCTTCTTCTAAAGGCACAAAGGCCCTCCCGACTCCCTCTGGATCAACTCCTCTCCTGTGAATGAAGAATTCTTCTGCAGCAGAGGCCTCGTGGGATCAGGATCGGGGCGTGGCATCGTTGTCACGTTGACGTGCTTCCATTGGCTAAACCCACATCATGTACCTGCACAGCGGTGACATCACCTGAGAGCCTCGGCTGTATTTGTGAGCCAGATGCAGCTGACCTTTGGAACTACCAGTTCCAAAGGTCAGCCACCAGCGATGCCATCTCTACTGCCCATCACCGAGTTATATATTTAAGAACATTTGTGTTAATGAGGTCCTTGTAAGAAAGGAGGGGGGGGGGGGGCTGAGGTCCACTACCATTCTCATCATGGATGCTGGCATCAGGGGTGCCCTGCCGCTGAGGCTCATCCTCCGGGGCTTGTGGGTAGATGACCGCCGTGTCTCCTTGCTGGAGCATCTCCTCCACCAAGGCGTCGGTGCTGACATCATCCTCACCTTCTGAGACACAATCCTCCTTCACTGGAAAGGAACACACACACACACACAGTGACTAGAGTCAAAAGGAAGGGTGGATCACCAAGGCGTGCACTTTTTGTGTCCGAGCTAATAAACATGTGAAACTGTAACCTGTATAGGAAATATCATAAAAACGGAACCAAGGCTTTGACCACCGCAAACCGGGACTGAGCCGACCCGTGGAGAAAAAAATCCAGGTCGATGTTATTCAAAATAGCAGCGGAAACTCATTAGCATCAAAAGCCATGGGCTAGCGCGCTGCGTGAGCATCCAGCGCTTTGTCGGAAGCCTCTGTTCACACTGCCAGCTGAGGAACTCGCTGAGACTCGGGCTGGTAGAGGATGCATTCTGGTGGATAGAAATCACACACACGCACACGCACACGCACACGCACGGTTCGGCTTTCTGGAGCGCTTTGGCCTTCAAACTGTGCTTAATAGCAGCAAACGAGAACCCGCATCACAGGAGCCTGGCCAGCTCGTCAAAGGAGCGCTAATTAGCAAGCAGCGGCTTAAAGGATACACGTCTGTGTATCCACTCCTGAGTGCTGCTCTGTGATGTGTCTGTACTTGTATGTTTTTGTAATTTAGTCATTACTGTTACATGTAGCACGATGAAAAAATCCAAGTCTGTGAACCCTCATTGACAAGAAACAACTTCTGATTCCGATTCTAACCTGAGGATGGAGTTTAGGATGTACCAACGCTCCCTTCCCTATTCCCCCTCCCCCATCGCTTCCTGAAGTGGAAAACGGAATCGAGTCTTGTGCGTCGGCGATGAAGTCGATCGTTATTCCTCAGCGGATACTGCAGTTGTGTTTCCTGGGCAATGTTTCATGCTTGGGGGAGAGTCGAGGATTGGGTTTTGTGAATAGCGAATTGCTGAGGGAGGGGCCTAGCTGTGATCTCCTAGGAGATTCAAACAGGTGGGGCATTTCATGACTCACTGACAGTGAATACCAGCACTGGGATTACAGTCCTGCTCTGGTTTCCTCTGCTGCGCCTCAACAAAGCCATGAGATCATATGAGCACAATCATTTGTTGCCATGGTTATTGACGACCATGAAGAAACCCCCACCATGTTAAAAGCCTGCGAGAGATGATAATACAGAGACCAGAGGCTGTTTAAAGAAGAGGCCAAAGGCAGGTGCAGAGGAAGTCCAGGTTTGTTATTCTCACCATAAGGGTTCAGGAACACAGCTGAGACTGTTAACCCCCCCACCCCCACCCCACATTGTGGTAACAGAATCAGCTTCCGGGCCTGTTAGCAACTGGTCGGTAGACACTAGAAACCAGCATTAGCTTAGCATTAGAGCTAACCTTATGGACTAACGCAGTGCTTCTCAATTATTTTCTGTTACGACCCCCCGAGGAAGAAAAAAGAATTTGTGACCCCCCCCCCCCAAAAACAAAATCCCACTCTTGTATCCTTATTAACATAAAAAGAAATATGAAATATAAAAAAGAAAGGAATATAAATATATCAACTTAAAACAAAGAATAACTTTATTACCATGTTTTTGTCTGCAACAGAAGTATTTGAAGTGCATCAATTTGCTTGAACTTTTATTTTTAATCCTTAAACTACAAGTTTTACTAGTAATTAATACATTTAATTAAATAACATCAATAAATAATAATGAATTAAAATTGATCAGCAACATTAACTCAGGAGCACAAAATATGAAACACTTTAACCTACAATTTGATATGTAAAGCCAATCTAATTGTCTGTATTGTAGGATAGGTTTCAATAAGCATTGCTTCTGCTTATTCCTTTTTTGGTTGTAATGTATATTTAGTTTTGTTTAAGTTGTATTTATTAATTTTTTTGTCTTAATCTGACAACCAAAATAAAAATCATCATCATCATCATCACAAAACCAAAATGAAAAAAGAATTGTGCTCTTAGCAAAATGAGGAAGTCAGGTCTTCCCTCGTCTCCCACCGTAGTCACGGTGAAGCCAAGCGCTACGTACGCTACATACGCTACGTCATATTTCCTCGTCTTTGCTTTCGACTGACCCTCCTTTGTTTTATCATCTCTATCTCTCTGTTAAATATTTATCCGTGCTGTCTCTTGAGGGTTTGTTTACAATTGCTCTTGATAACGCCTGCTCTGTGCTGTGTGCGCGGCGCGCATGCACCCTAGAGCTAATACTCCCTGCGCGCACTCTGACAATCAGGGCGCCACTGCCAACTACCGTAGTGGATGTGCAATTACACTTTAATCTAGTACGGCAAAAAAAGCATGTTCTCCGCAGTCACATGCGCCCCCCCCCTGACATCGCAATAGTGGGCCGCGACCCCCCCTAGGGGTGCCACTATTTGAGAACCATTGGACTAACAAACTCGCCAGAATTTTTTTGCCAGGCGATTCTTTAGTCAGGTTTCATGACTGCCGGAAAGCATTAGCATACATAAAGGAAATGCTAATACTCCTGGGGAGTCTGATTGCCTTGGTGTTTTCGGCCCCTTCTTTGTTTCTTTGTTTTCTCTTCCAACAGGAGTGCTTTCACACTGCCACTGTTTGACATCGACATCGATAACTGACATCGACTTCACCCCGCAGCGCCGTAACACAGTCAAGCTGAGCGCCGAAACTGGACGGTCATTGGATAAATGCTGGGCTTTGTCCCGCCCATCAGCGTCTCTGGGGCATGATGATTGGATGATCTGATTTTGATTGACAGTGAAATAAGCGAATCAGCGATCTTGAAGCATAAAACAGCCAAACATTTTCCACGTTTTTCATTCCGTTGTTCTGAACTGAGCCGGAGACTTTACGGATCACCAGCGACTTTGTCTTTGTTAAACACGACGAGCACTCCAAAAGGGAGAGGGAGGGACTTCCCCTTCTACTTTGTCCAATCGGCGAGCGCCCTTGTCAGCCACGTGACGCTGCTCCGAAAGTTTGTTTTGCGAAGAAATGAAATGAAATACTGTTTTATTAATCATCATCTGCCGACACACACAATCAAATCACAGTGTGAATGTGGACCTTTCAACTAACTATAAATGCAAGAATTTGCTCCCAAAGGAACCGAGTCCTCTTGGTGCAGTGTGAAAGCACCCTAAGCATCTAAACTCTCTACCAGCCTCTCATACTGAAGAAGGATGAGAGGTGAGATGCCTTCTATGAAATTGAACAAGTCCAGTTGACGCTTCTTTTTTTTTTGCTCATCGTGATTTACCATGACCTGGATGACTGAGAACGGCACAGACTGGAAACCAGTCATCTAAGAGTAGTGAATCACCCCATGACTTTTGGAGGACTTGCTGGATGAGATTAGACAGACTCTTTGAAAACACCCCTGCTTTTTCCTGATTAGTTTGCTGCTATCGATCATTATTTGTCATGTTTGTGGTTAATTGATGAATGGCAGTAAAAATGCAGCCAATGTCGAGCTGCTTCTCTAGCCATTTGAATCCCAGCTAACTGCCTGCTTCACAAACAACAGATATGAGCGTGGTTAAGTTGACCATGTGTGCAAAGAGGAGTCTTATTTGGGGGTCTGGGATGCAAAGCTTGGCAAGCTGTTGTTTTCACTCCCTGTGTGCAAGTGTTTGTGTGTCTCTCTGCTTTTTGTTAAGTACAGAGCGAGGCCAGAAGGGTTCACAGACTTGCTGAGGTGGCCCAGCCTTATCTGGCTGCTCTCCTGACATCACACAGGCCATTTATGTGCTGACGCAGGCAAGTGAACGAACCACTGCACGAGTGGACAATCAGAACACAGCAGAACAGAACACCAGTCTGAGGTGGTAGGACAGTCGTTGCTGTCCTGCTCCATGAAAGTCGTTTGGCCCATATTCATTTGAGTTTCTTGCCAGACTAGCCACTCGTTCTCTGCCAACATGACATGACACTATCCTGATGGCTTGGCTAACTATCGGCCAATTTCAAACCTTCCATTCCTGTCAAAGCTTCTAGAGAAAGCAGTTTCCAGTCAGCTGTGTGAATTCTTACAAGACAATCAGTTATTTGAGGTTTTTCAGTCGTGTTTCAGAGCTCATCATAGCACAGAGACAGCATTAGTTAAAGTCACCAATGACCTTTAATAGCGTCTGATAATGGACTTGTCTCCGTGCTTATTTTATTAGATCTCAGTGCAGCCTTTGACACAATAGATCATCAGATTCTGTTACAGAGGCTGGAACAATCTGTTGGTGTTAGAGGATCTGCATTGAACTGGTTTAGATCATATTTATCTGATAGATTTCAGTTTGTACGTGTTCATGATGAATCTTCTACGTACACTGAAGTTAAATATGGAGTTCCACATGGTTCAGTGCTTGGACCTATTCTGTTCTCGCTGTATATGCTTCCCTTAGGTAACATTATTAAGAAACATAGCATAAATTTCCACTGCTATGCAGACGATACACAATTATACCTGTCAGTTCAGCCAGACAAGGTCGATCAGTTGGTTAGACTTCAGACGTGCCTTAAGGACATTAACTCCTGGATGACCGAGAACTTCCTGTTATTAAATCTAAATAAAACTGAGGTTCTGGTTCTTGGGCCAAAGCATCTCAGAAATGTTTGTTCTAGTGTTGTAGTTGAACTAGATGGCGTCTCAGTGTCCACCAGCACCACTGCCAAGAATCTGGGGGTAATCTTTGATCAGGACCTGTCCTTTCAGTCCCAGATAAAGCACGTTTCAAGGACTGCGTTCTTTCACCTTCGGAATATTTCAAAGGTCAGGCACCTACTGACCCGAAAAGATGCAGAAAAAATAGTCCATGCTTTTGTGACTTCCAGACTGGACTACTGCAACTCCTTACTGTCCGGCTGCCCAAAAAGGTCTATTAAACATCTCCAGCTAATCCAGAATGCAGCAGCCCGTGTTCTGACGGGAACCAGACTGAGAGAACACATTTCCCCTGTTCTGGCGTCGCTGCTTCCTGTTAGCGAACAAATTGAATAATAAAATCCTTCTGCTCACTTTTAAAGCCCTCAACAGACAGGCCCCTCCCTTAGCTTACAGAGCTGATTGTGTCAGGATTCTGTTCCTTCTGATGTGTCTCTCTCTCTATGTCCAAGCTGGAGCAGGAGGAGCAGGGGGCGGGGCTGAGGAGGAGTGGCAGCCCTGCGCAGCTGGTTCCAATCGAGCCTCGTCTCCTCACCTGCTCCAATAAATACTCTGGCTCTTGCCCCACGGCTTGCCGGATTGACAGCGTCTCCTAGAGTTCCTGACTCCACGTGCTCATCGTCTCCCTGGCTCCACGTCTCAGCCTGTTCCGGTGTCGTCTCCTCCTGCAGTGCCTCCCTGCCGACGCCCTCCCAGCTCGTCTCGGGACTCTGGCTGGTTTCATCGAGTCTTCCCTCTGATTTCATTGCTCCGTAGTGGGCTATTAAACCAGCCAAATCTGCATCCTGTGTCGTGCCTGTTCAGAGCATCCAGTTCGGCCCAGCCCCCATGACAGATTATCCCGTATTGCCCCACTAGAACCCTACGGCCCCAAAATGCTGGCCTGCTCGTGGTTCCAAACATTTCCAAGAGCAGACAGGGGGCGGAGCTTTCAGTTATCAAGCTCCTTTATTGTGGAATCGGCTCCCTGATTGGTTCGTGAGACAGACACCATCTCTATGTTCAAGAGTAGATTAAAGACTTTCCTTTTAAACAAAGCTTATAGTTAATCGATGCAGTAATCAATATAATCAATATGCTGTCATAGACCAGCACTGGTGGCTTAACATCATGACACACTGAGCTCCTCCCTCTTTATCTGATTATTCATGTTATAAATATATGTCAGTCAGGGGCGTCACTAGGTTTTAAGGACAGGGGGGGCTTAGCCCCCAGGAGATGCACAGGATGTGAGCAAATGTAGCGTACGAGCACAAAACCTCACAAACGGCTAACAAGGGCTGATAAATTATACATTATTATTATTATTTCAGTCTGTTTTTAATACAGTACAACAACAGACAGGTTTAAACAGTAACAAGATGTTTACGGCATTAAGAAAATAAATGGCTACAATTACAAGTTACTTGGTGGATGGAAGCATCAAAGAATGCGTCTGTTTCTAAGAGTCGATCTCTCTGTTGTGAGTCTGAAGCTCGTCTTCTTCAATGACTGCAAGACTGTGAAGTATTTTCTGACCCGTTGTTTGACGCAGCCAGGAATGCAACCGACGCAGTGCAACCGACGCAGTGCATCCGACGCAGTGCACTAAAGGGCCTTTCACATGAGCAGCTGCTTACGGGCACCGTTAGGGCAACTTGGGTAGAACCTTCAGAGAGGGAAACATGTCTGAATCAAGGAGGTTGTGCAGAGACAATATCTCTTTGGGAGAACATCCAGCCTCTGTTTCAGGTCACCAGAACCTCCTCTGTTTTCAGGTCACCAGAACCTCCTCTGTTTTCAGGCTGTAGTGTTTTGAGAGTTCATTCAAGTGTGATCCACTCAATAAGTTCTCACATTTAGGACACATTTAAATCTGAACTCAAGCTCGCCAGCCATCCTATCCAAGGGAAAAGTAACTCTCTTTTCACTGTGTCTGAGTTCTATTCAGTGCGTGAACCTGCAGGTTCCTCCAGGTTCTGCAGGTCTCTGCACCTGATTCAGGGAGACTGTGGGCGTGGCTCAGGGCTGTGGTTCTCTCATCCAGCTCCATGGCTAATGCATCTGTGCGTTTCCCTTAAGTGTGTCACACAATAACTAAATGTTACTACCAGCAGTGATAAACTTACTTTCTTTATAAACTTTCTCTCTCCATTCTTCATCCATCCGTTCACGTTCTTCTCTTCTATTATGCTCTGTGTGCTTCAAACACGCTGCAGGGACCGACGTCCTACAATTAGCGGTCACAGGGAAAACGTGGACTGGATTTTGAGTGATGTGGGCATTCTCTATAAGAACAGGCGGAACGGGTTCTCTACCTTATGTCATAAAGTGAGGGGAAGCAGATTCATGATCAGATTTAAGTAAATAATGACAGGTTACGTGTTTTTAAACATATATTCTGGCGGCTTTAATAGAATATGTCGGCATTTTTTGGTCACTGAACAAAAAAAAAAAAAGATTTTTTATAGTGTTATTAGGCCCGAGCGCCTATCCTAGGCGTAAGGGGCTATTGCAACGCAGAAGATGACAAGTTGACGAGCGTAGCATCAAATAGTTATCCAAATTATTTTTATACATTTTACGGTTTCCGTGCGGCAAAGCTCCAAACTTGAGGTAGAATTTTGAGCGTTTTTATACACCAAACATGCCGAGAGCGTGTCTGACGGGGCCTGAGTGGAGTTGTTAGGATCTCATAAACAGCAACCCTGTCTTCAATATTTTCTTCTTGGTTAGTGATGATATTTATTTGTTTTAGATTAATCATGGGAACACCTACATTCTTGTCTGACTTATGTCACAATGTCATGTTAAATAGGAGCCTCCCTTCTGAATAGGAATAGAGCTGGGAAATATTTTCCATTGGAGACACAGAATTCTTCATGACAGCAAGCCGAGTATAAAAAATAATAATAATATCCTCCGAGATGCTGTTGAGGACGACCAACACACTCACGCCCACACACACGACACTCAACAGCACACACCCTGACACTAAACAACACACATACAGACACACACAAACACGAGTTGACGACAATAATTTGCCAGAAATTATTGAAACTTACCAGAAGATTTCCTCATGTGGTCCCGATCAAAAAACCCAATCGTAAACATGTCGTTGTTTTTACGGTGTTACTATGGTAATGGCCGAAGTTCCCCATGTTAGTCTATGACAAACAACACGATATTATCCCATTATATTTAAAAAGACATATTACCATGGAAACGTCCCAAATTTGCCACATACAATCTAACCCGCATGCCGGTCGGAAAACTCAATCGTAACCATGTTGATCTTTTGAAGTTGTTGCCGTGGCAATGGCCGGCATTCCCCATGTTAATCAAATGAGTGCGACACAGAACAATCACCAATCTTATGAAAATGACATATTAGCATGGAAACGTCCCAAATTTGCCACATACAATCTAACCCGCATGCCGGTCGGAAAACTCAATCGTAACCATGTTGATCTTTTGAAGGTGTTGCCGTGGCAATGGCCGGCATTCCCCATGTTAATCAAATGAGTGCGACACAAAACAATCACCAATCTTATGAAAATGACATATTAGCATGGAAACGTCCCAAATTTGCCACATACATTCTCACACACATGCCGGTTGAAAAGTCAATGACACCCAGGCTGCATTTTTTACGCTGTTGCCATGGTGATGGCAACCCCGCCTATGGGGAGGGGTCCGACGCCAACTTTGTCGGACAGCCACGGAATTCGGTACAGACATGCGTCATGTCAGGGCAAGAAAAATAAATTATTATGGCCACGCCCCCAGACACACAGGAAGGCAGCCATATTGGATTGAAACTTAAAAACTCCTGATGGCAGATGGCCATAAAATCCAAATAACGATTTGACTAAACTGTGAGCTACTCATGCAGCTCAAATCTAAACACTTGTGAAGCACTCAGGACAAAAGCGGCGTGCGTCGGCGGGTCAGCTCAACGGCCTGTCGGCCGGCGAGGGCCTACAACGCCGCTTGCGGCTTTAATCCATCTTGTTTTTGACTGTCCTCCTACCTGTCACTCTCCAAAGTTCTTGCTCTTGTCCCTGCTAATCCTGTAAAGTGCCTTGAGATGACTTTCTGTTGTGATCTGGTGTTATAGAAATAAAACTGATTCGCAAGCTACCAGCTCCTCTCCCTCTCAGTCAATGGTGTCCGACACTCAGATGCATCCGTGCTGTTTTTCTCCCCCCAGCAGGAGGGTAAAACAAGGAGAAGTGTGAAGCAGCTCCAGATCTCGGAGGATATTATTATTATTTTTTATACTCGGCTTGCTGTCATGAAGAATTCTGTGTCTCCACTGGAAAATATTTCCCAGCTCTATTCCTATTCAGAAGGGAGGCTCCTATTTAACATGACATTGTGACATAAGTCAGACAAGAATGTAGGTGTTCCCATGATTAATCTAAAACAAATAAATATCATCACTAACCAAGAAGAAAATATTGAAGACAGGGTTGCTGTTTATGAGATCCTAACAACTCCACTCAGGCCCCGTCAGACACGCTCAGCATCCAGCCGCTCATCTTCACATCAGAGCTCTCCAGCTCCACCCGAATCATTCTCTGAGATGTAATCTTGCTCTACGCCTCACAAAGAAATGAGAAGCTGCTCCAGATTAATTCTCGCTCTGCCTTTTCCTTCCCTGGAATCGGTTCTTCGAGGGGCTGCATGTTTACTCCACCGCTACAAAATCATCTAGGAGGGAATGAGTAATGAGAGCGATCACGGCGCCCATGATACCATGTAATCAAGAGGAATAACTCAGAACGGTGAGAAAGAAGGAGAGCTTTGAAAAGGAGGGTGGGAAAGAAGAGGAGAAGAGACAAGAGGTGGCGACACACTGAAAAACCAGTGAGCGGTTTAGAAATGCAGCAGGAGGAGAAGGTTAGTCCGGGGGGGGGGGGGGGGTCACAGACACATGCGTGTGTAAAGGACTGAGGCTTTCCCCGTTTCATCAGTCCAGGGAGGCAGAAAAGTGCAAATGGTGTCAGAGATGAGGGGACGAGGGAAGGCGAAAGGAAACACGCCCAGCTTGATGAAGTCCAAGTGTGGAGCGCAGCCAGCTGACTGAGGCGCTTCATGTTCTCGAGCGCTCGCCAATGCCGGTGACATTATTCTTCCTCCAGCTTTCCTTCCATGCGACTGAGACAGGAATGATGAAAATGACAGCGCAGTGTGGGTAATAGGTGCCTCAGATCTGTGTGTGTGTGTGAATGTAAGCGTGCATGTAAAAGCAACATCTTGAAACTGAAAGGGACTGAACCCACTGGAGAGGAGCTGCCAGAACCTCCCTGAACTGAAGTGCTAGGCGAGACACCCTCCGATGTAATAACATGGCTGGCACAAACACACACCATCATCGGCGGTCTCTCGTAGTCGAGCATGACTGTCCTCCTTCTTGGTCCTTGTGGGTCTTCAGGTGGGCTACAGGCCTATCCTGGACCCAGTTATTCTGGTGCAGTGTGGACAGGGGAACGTAGTGGTGGTGGGTTTGGGTTGGGCCTGTTTGGTGGTTGCTCTCTCCTTCCTGAGTCTGCGCTTCTCTTGCGCAGCATGGCGGAGGTCATCGTTGTCCTGTCCCGCCCCCTCATGGACCAGGTCTCTCCAGGTCGTCCTGACTGTTGCCGTGTCTTCCCAGGATTTAAGGTCGATGTGGCACTTCTTCGTGTTTGTCTTGATGTTATCCTTAAACCTCTCCTTTTGGCTCCCGGGGCCCGTTTCCCTTCAACGAGCTGGGAATAGAGGACTTGTTTTAGGAGGCGAGAGTCTGGCATGCGGATAACATGGCCAGTCCATCTGAGCTGGTGTTGGGCAACGATGGCAGTGATGGTGGGAATATCAGCCTCCTCCAGGACGCGGGTGTTGGTGCGTCGATCCTCCCAGCTAAGCCTGAGGATTTTTCGGAGGCATCTCTGATGGTACGTCTCAAGTGCCTTTAAGTGCCTGCTGTACGTAGTCCAGGCTTCTGATCCATACAGGAGGGTGGGAAGTACCACGGCTTTATAAACCGAGATTTTGGTCTTTGCTTGGAGGTCGCGGTTCTCAAAGACTCTCTTTCTTAGCTTTGAGAAAGCTCCACTGGCACAACTGAGGCGATGGTGTACCCCGTCATCAATGACAGCCTTTGAAGATAAAAGGCTGCCAAGGTATGGGAAGTGGTCCACATGCTCCAGTCTGATGTTGTCAATGGAGATGTTTGGGGGTAGGACAGGCATACTGCTGTCTGGTTGTGTTTTTATGTTGATGGCTAGACCAAGCTGTTTGTATGCCTTCGCAAAGGCAGAGAGCATGCACTGTAGGTCCTCTTCTGAGACGCTACGAGGGCGTTGTCGTCCGCATACTGCAGCTCCATGATGAACGTGGTGGTGGTTCGACCTTTAGCCCTGAATCGGTTGATGTTGAGGAGTTGACCGTCGGTTCTATACATAATTTCGACTCCCCGTGGCAGATGCTTGCTTATGAGATGGAGTGTAGCAGCAACAAAGATGGAGAATAATGATGGAGCGATGACACAGCCCTGTTTGACTCCAGTGTCAACCCGGAAGGGTTCCGACTCGTCTCCACCGCCACTGAGTACCGTGGCTGACAAAGCTTGCCAGCAGGATTTGGATGATACTCGCGTCATGAACGATCTTAATTTGTCTTGCATCAAATGATTGATCGTCTCCAGACGTTTCTGGCAAACGGGACTCGAGCGCTCTGCTGTCAACCGGCTTGAAGTAGAAAAACATCTCGACTAAACCTGACAAGTGGACCAGAACCCACGGAACGCCGGACGTCTCGGCTAGAAAGATGAGGTGTGTGTGTGGTCTCACCTCCATCCCAGCAGCGCTCCCTGGGGGGCTCGTCTTCTGGCAGCGTGCTGTCACATTCGGCGCCGTCCGCCAGGCTGCCTTCCTCCTCCACAATGTGCAGCTTGTCCTCGTCATCTGAGTCCGAACCGCTATCCACCACGTTATTGTAGTTCGTCACTGTGTGAGGAGACGGGGGGGGGGGGGGGGTTAGAACCGCTATCCACCACGTTATTGTAGTTCGTCACTGTGTGAGGAGACGGGGGGGGGGGGGTTAGAACCGCTATCCACCACGTTATTGTAGTTCGTCACTGTGTGAGGAGACGGGGGGGTTAGAACCGCTATCCACCACGTTATTGTAGTTCGTCACTGTGTGAGGAGACGGGGGGGGGGGGGGTTAGAACCGCTATCCACCACGTTATTGTAGTTCGTCACTGTGTGAGGAGACGGGGGGGGGGGGGGGTTAGAACCGCTATCCACCACGTTATTGTAGTTCGTCACTGTGTGAGGAGACGGGGGGGTTAGAACCGCTATCCACCACGTTATTGTAGTTCGTCACTGTGTGAGGAGACGGGGGGGGGGGGGGGTTAGAACCGCTATCCACCACGTTATTGTAGTTCGTCACTGTGTGAGGAGACGGGGGGGTTAGAACCGCTATCCACCACGTTATTGTCGTTCAGTAGATGTTTCATGAGTGTGTGTGTGAGTGTGCGTAGGTGCGTGTGTGTTTGTGTTAAATAGCAACGTTATTAAAGGGCAGCTTGCCAAAGGAAATGCTGGTCGGGAGCTGGAAGCACCAATGACAGAGACGCTGGCGTGATGCGGGACACAATGAGAGGGTGAAGGTGGGCTGTTAAAGCAGGAGAGCACAAAGTAGAGCTCTAAACGGAGGCCGCAGCGCAGAGAAAGAGACGGATATAAAACACCAGAGAATCAGATCACTAGATGTGTGTCTGTGTGTGTCTGTGTGTGACCTGGTCGCTCCTGTTATGAGCTGAAGGAGACGCAAAGACAGCCAGCCTACATTAAAACTCCATTTACGTATTCAAAGATTAGTTAAAAATAAACATCAACTCTGATTCACTTTTTCTTTTCATGTTGTTGTATAAAGATACCAAGAACAATCTAGAACCTTCTGGTGCTGATCCAGATTACCGTGTGGACGGTGTAGTTAGGGGGGGAACGAGCTGCTTGGCAGAGGTCTGTGCTCTCTGAGGGCTTTTCTAGTTTTCATTTGCAGCTAATTCCTGCACCTGTCTATTCCACCTGTGCTACTTCCACCCACTCCCCTTCCATCCTTCTGTTCCAATGTGAGCTGCAGCTCCTCTATGAGGCCAAATCTACCCCCCAGTGAGATCTGCACCGTCAGCACAGGGCCGAGCTCCAACTAGCTCACATCACACACACAACTCAGCGTGTGCTGCTCGTACCAAGCGCCCGGGATGTTTCTTCTTCTCCAGCTCCATCCACCTCCGCCCCAAGGCGCCCACCTCTTTCTGTTCAGGAAGACGGAGACTCCAGGTCCTGCGTTTCAATCAATGAGAATAGTTTTGGGAGGGTTTCTGCCTCTCCCTCTGCATTGCGCTCATTGCAGCCACTCGGCATTCGTTCAAACTTGGAAGACGTGTAGGGTTCAGGCTGAGAGGGAGGTGGAAGGAAGGAGGTGCGGGGGTGGCTGGATGGAAGATGCCGAAGGAGGAAGATGTGCTGTTATTTGGCGAGTCGTCTGCGGGGTCAACACTGCTGTGCTGCAGCTGCAGAACCCGATCAGGGTTCACCGTTTCATTCTCAACCTCCTTCCTCTCATCACACTGTTCCTCCCGCACCAACATGACCTCCTCCTCTTTGGTGCAACCGGGTCCGTATTCCTTGTTCCGCTCAGTCAGCACATCCCGACCTGGATTACTATCCAGGCTACTTACTTTAGTCTGCTTAAGGTTCTTAGCAGGGAAGCTGTCGAGCTGAGAGCTCATTGAAATTTGAGCTGTAAAAACTTGTCTGTCTTCATCGCCCATTATTGTCAGTTCAGCAGCACAAACAGTTCGGCGCTGAGTCGGAGAGGCGGTTTAAGTCCCCAGCCAATCAGGAGCCGTGCTCAGTGATCCCATAGAGCAGCGGTCCCCAACCTTTTTTGTGCCACGGACTGGTTTCATCGAAGACAAGATTTTCACGGACCGGCCTACATTTGATCGATAATCGTTAGCGTAGTCTAATAATAAATCATCCCAGTGGTCTTATGTCAAATGCAAACATCAACAGACAATAAACAGCATTTTGTTCATTAATTAATAATCAACATCTCTGTAAACAAAATTATTTATTTTCGAACAAAAATCCTTTCTAAATATAAATAATTATAATTAAAAACTTGATTCAAGTGACTGCGCTGATAAAGTTTATTTTGAAATATAGCGAGAAATACCTGATCACTTCTATAACAAGGTGAACAATCAATTAAGTTAGTGGGGGCCCTGAGCTTGTTTCAGGGGGGGGGGGGGGGGGGGGGGGGTAACGGGAGACAATTGTTGGGGTTCAGGGTTGTTTTGGTTTCATTCATTCTTCCCTCTCCCTCCCTCTCTTGACAGTGGGCGTGGCAGAGAACGGAGCGGCAGTAACAGACGCACCTGAAACCCATCATCCCTATTACCCCACTGCTTAAAATCCCTCCGTCTCCACCGTCAGTCACCAGATCACCCGAATGCCTCCCGTACCTGTTTCCCGTTCCAGTCCCTGCGTTTCTTGGAGAAGCCGTTCCGTTCTCTGCCAGTTACCGAACCCGGCTGAGTATTTTGTTTGTTGGAGTTGATTTCCCACCCAGCTGTTGTTTCTGCACTTTTGTTTGGCTGTGATTTTGTGTTGGTCTCTTACTGGACGTTCCAGCCCGTCCATCCCTCAGTACAGTTTAGATTGAGTGTTTTGTGTTTGGGAGCAATTAAAGACTCTATTTTGGTTTCCCAACTCTGTCTCCGCATTTTTGGGGTCTTGCTCTGCTCCTTGGCCCTACGGGACACGACAACAATGACACCCAAAGTGTGTCCCATCGAGGGGTAATGGGAGACAATGACACCTGAAGTGTGTCCCATCGAGGGGTAACGGGAGACCATGACACCCGAAGTGTGTCCCATCAAGGGGTAACGGGAGACCCAAAGTGTGTCCCATCGAGGGGTAACCGGAGACAACGACACTCGAAGTGTGTCCCATCGACGGGTAACAGGAGACAATGACACCCGAAGTGTGTTCCGTAGGTCCAGCCTGTTCCGTAGTTTGCTTTTGGTTGCTTTCACTGCAGAAAATCCAGCTTCACAAAGATAGGAGGTTAGAAATGGAAGCAGGATTTTCAATGCTTTTTGGGCGATCTCAGGATATTCTGCCTTGATTTTAATCCAGAACACAGTTGTTGTCTGAAACATACTTTTAAGGCCACTGTCATTTGCAATGTCTAGCAGTTGATCTTCTAGGACGGACAAGCTCGATTCACCAGGTTTGTTCACAAATGGGTCGTGGATACATTCTTTTGCAGTCCGTCTGTCAGGCCAAAGGCAGGTAAGAACCCAAATGCGAGGCGGTTTGAGCGGGAGGCCAAAAACAGGTTTAAGGTTCAATACCAGGGAGTCAGTCCAGAGTAGCAGACAGAGCAGGTTAGGGGCAGGCACAGAGACAGGTCCAAGGGGCAGGTGAAGATCAGGCACCGGGTGGTCAGGCAGGTCGGGCAGACAGGTCCGGGACGGAAGGCGAGCAGACGGGGTTTCGGGGACAGGCAAGGTCAGTACACGGGGAGGCAGGCGCTGGAAGGTTGCTGGAAGGAGGACATACAAGACAGTACAATCTGGCTTGGTTCTGTTCTCTGGGCGGGGCTTATGTAATGCCAGGGCTGATTAGTGATGCGCTGCAGCTGGTGACGGGAGTACAGGTGACAGGAATCAGCTGATTGCAGCGCGGAGATGTGGAGGCGGGGAAGTGGGCGTGGAGAGCGGCACAGCCGTGACACTATCGCACAAACTAACCTATCACGTGACCGAGACCTGTCAATAGGCACAGACGCATGCAGTAGTCTGTGCGTCATTACGCACAGAAGTCACTTTTCAAAATAAAACCTCTTCAGACCGATAATCAATAAAAAAAAAGAAAAGAAATGTGAACGTTCTGTGCGGCCCGGTAAAAAATGCCTCACGGGCCGGTACCGGGCTACTATAGAGAACACTCTTCAGCGACAGTGTCAAGAAAAAGCATGAACTATATAGCTGTAGGGGACAAAACTGTGTCCTGGTGAATGTAGACAGGAAGTGGGAACCGCCTGCAGGACAACTGAAGATGGTGCAGCAAAGGCTGTCGAGTACGAGTGAGCGAAGTATCGGTGGCGAACAGAGATGGTCTTCCTGTGTGCTCAAACAAGTGATTTAGCACTAGCATGCTAGCACACGACAGGAGGAAGACACCCTACGCAGCTGAACGAGAAGGCATTGGCAGGTGGAGTTCGATAATGGCATTTCACACGTGCACAAGCAGATGGCCTGGATCGGGCTCTCGTGCACCGGGGCCTTCAGATACGACTGGCTTCATCCCAACCTCTGTGGGAGTGAGCTGAGAGGTCTCGAACCGTCAAGGTGTGAGCGACTGGATAAACAGCTGAACTTCGCCTGAGGATGCGGACGTACATATCGCCGTCTGAATGGAGCTTTTGTCGTGATCCGTTTGCCTGTAACAACATCTGTAAGAACTCCGAATCACGTAGAATGTCCAATCAAGGCACGTTTCTCTGAGCTTGGCTCTTAAAGGGACAATCACGCAGCGAATCGCTTCCGCTTTTAATGTGTGTTTTTGTTCTATTCATCAGACAGATTGACTCACCATGAACCACATCAGCTATTCTGTGGCCTTCAACCATTCTTCTGGCTCTATATTTATCCTTGTCATAGAACCAGTCATAGGACCAGTGACAGCTCGGACCAGTCACAGGACCAGCCAAAGGACCAGTCATAGGACAAGTCACAGCTCGGACCAGTCATAGGACCAGTCACAGATTGGACCAGTCATAGGACCATCCATAGGACCACTCACAGCTCAGACCAGTCATAGTACCAGTCATAGAACAAGTCATAGGACCAGTCACAGCTCAGACCAGTCAAAGGACCAGTCACAGCTCGGACCAGTCATAGGACCAGTCAAAGGACCAGCCATAGGACCAGTCACAGCTCGGACCAGTCATAGCCAGTCACAGCTCGGACCAGTCATAGCCAGTCACAGCTCGGACCAGTCATAGGACCAGTCACAGCTCGGACCAGTCAAAGGACCAGTCACAGCTCGGACCAGTCATAGGACCAGTCACAGCTCGGACCAGTCAAAGGACCAGTCACAGCTCGGACCAGTCATAGGACCAGTCATAGGACCAGCCATAGGACCAGTCACAGCTCGGACCAGTCACAGCTCGGAACAGTCATAGAACCAGTCACAGCTCAGACCAGTCATAGGACCAGTCACAGCTCGGACCAGTCACAGCTCGGACCAGTCACAGATCGGACCAGTCACAGCACGGACCAGTCATAGGACCAGTCACAGCTCGGACCAGTCATAGGACCAGTCACAGCTCGGACCAGTCATAGGACAAGTCATAGGACCAGTCACAGCTCGGACCAGTCATAGACCAGATTAGATTCACACAGTCCACATGGTGATCTGGATCAGCACCAGAAGGTTCTAGAATTTGTTCTCGGTATCTATTTCAATGTTAAAATGTAATACTTGTTCCTGACCTCATTCTGGATCCGATCCAGATGAAATTCCGTGGTGAGATCGAGGCCCCCACCCTACACCACTTTGTAAAAATCCCATAAACATCGGTCGATAATCAACCGAGATATCGAGGAACAAATTGTGAAGCTCCATTCACTGCAATGTTACCGACAATTTCAAAGTCAACCAGAATCCAGGATCTCTTCTGGATCATCACCAAAATGTAATCACCTGTTCCTGGTGACGTTCCCAACATTTCATCCAATCAGAGACAGGAGTAGGTTTCGTCCTATCAGAGGCAACCTATGGAGCAGCTTTAGCCGGAGCTAGAAGACAACGTGCCCTTGAGTTCCTAATGATGCTAGCATGTGAGCTAATGGGCCTCCGTGGGTCACTCGTCTCCCACCTGATGAGCGCTCTCCATGACAACGCTAATGCTAACGGGGCTATTGTTCTGCTGATCTGCATGATGATGCATCTCAGTGTTAGGAGGTGGTGATCGTGCTGCAGCAGCTCAACTCGATAACGGGCCGTTTTCAGCCGAGGGGAACACGCCGGCGCCGGCGGTGCTGATGTTCCTGTCTGGGGCCAATGAGCGCCTTGATGAACCTCACATCGTATTGCACGGCGTGTTCTCCATGTGCTGCGGCTTGTGACTCCAGGTGGGCTGGTCGGGACCAGAGGGTGCCACACAGTCCCCGCCTCCCGCTCACACACACACACACAATCCACAGCAATGCCCTGACCACTAAGTTTACACTTGCCTGCAAATTCATGCTTATGTTTTGGGGGGGGGGCATCCACAGCAACAGCAGTGGTACAGCTCGGGGAGAGGGGGCGTGTCTGCGCTATATGTTCAGCCTTTAAAGGCGTGTTAGAAGGCTGCTGAACAGGGATGCAGCTTCCTGGGCGTCGCCCTTCATCCTGCTGGCGGCTGCAGTCAAAGCGACGTCTGGTTCGATTCCAGCAGGGCAGGACAAAACAACCAAGCCTGGATGTACCTGCTTTGTCGTCAAGGCAACTCCTCCGGTTGTTCCATATAAAGCGTTGGACTCTTCCCTGACCACCTCAGACTATTCATGCAGCGTCGTTGCTTCCGGCGACCACCTTTTTCACGCATGGCGTGTCATTGCACCCCCCCCCCCAGCTCTGCAGCCGTCAGTGCTGAGTCAGGCTCATGAACCCTAACATCGAGCCACGTTACCTGATCCCTGCTCTAGATGTTGCTTCGTTTATTTACAGCTGCTCTAGAAATCACCTCAAGCACACACACCTACACACACACACGCACACACACGCACGGGATGCCCAAGCTCAGCTCAAATATTCAAAGCACTGGAAGCAGCCAGATGGATAAAGTGTTTGCTTGACTTACGTTAGGAACTAAACCTCCAAACACAAACCGGCCGACGCTGCGTTCTGTCCAACCCCCCTGGGGTGTCGCAGACCCCAGCCAGAGACCCGCTTTAGGGGGGGGCTCCACACTGATAGGGTTTGAACGCTGTGCAGCAGTATAATGGGGTCGTTAGGGTGACGTTTGGAGCGGCGGCTCTGTGACAATATTATTAGAGCAACTGCCTAAAGGCATCCAGCCTGTTGAAACGCAGTCCTCTCCATCGGCAGCATCAAACGTCATCACGGCGCCGTTTCCTTTCCTCTAATCTCGCCGGCACTGCCGAAATGGCAGAGTCAGCACACACCGTTTCAGCCACGCCTGCCTGGAAGCCTGAACAATGAGCAGACACACCTGTCGGCAGCGGCGTAATCACGATTCGTTCTCTAGCAGGGGCCAAATTATCGAGCGAGTCCCGAGCGTTGGCGTAAAGAATTCACATCTTCGTCAAAGCTCGAAGCTTTTCAGAGATTTCAAGCCGCCTTTCTCCGTGTCTCCTGGTGCCGGACCGGTTCTGCAGATTCTGCCCGCCCACTGGGGAAGAGAACTAATTCATTACAGTATCTTCAGCTGCCCCCCCCCCCCCATTTGTATTCACGCCAAGCTGTTGGCACGGCAACGTCATCGATGTACGTTTTTGAAGACACAGGCTAAAAGGAGTCGTGTTGGGCTAATCCGAGTCCTCCAGCTGGGAGAAGTCCCCAGAACGATGTATGAGGGCACAGCACCATTTCTGTTCCAGCTGTGGTTTAGCAGCAAAGCTGGGACACACTGGTCTAAATAGATGCAATGAGCAACAACAGCGCGAGTCTATATTCGGTTGGTGTAGCACAGGGCCGCTGCATTTTAGGAGCAGGTGACTGGACATTCCTGCCTGTATTAGGCCTGACAGTTTACTGTGGGGGAGGACACGAGTCTATGAAGAGACATGCCAAGCAGTCCTCCGGCTGCCGAAGCGTTCAGCGCTGCCTCAGTCCTTCTCCTCGAGACGCTTAAAACGTTTAAACGAGGAGAAGAGAGGAACAAGCGCATCAAAGCGATGGCAAGGTGGAAGGAAAACCGCCAATGGCTGCACAACCTTTAATGCTGGCCTGTCCCACGCGATGCCGAGCAGGGAGGCTAGGGGGGTCAAATGAGCATGAAATGAAGTCGAGACGTTAAGCGGCAGTACAACAGCGGTGCAACAGGCAGGTAGAAGCAACACAGGAGGAGCTTTGAGTTGATTGGTTACATCTCGTTACACCGTCAGGATGAGATCCGCGTGGGCTTCGCTGATTCTGACGGAGACGCACCAAAGTGCAGCGATGGCTCCTCCTCCAGCTGACCATGCTTTGATTCCTGCAGAATGTCACCGCTGTCACGAGACACCCCAGGCTAGACATCCTGGACAGTCCCTGACACACGCGCTCACAATCAAGCGTGCCGCCGGGGGCCTTTTCTCAGTGGTCACAGAGGGCGCTTGTCGTTTGTGTGAAGCAGCGAGAGAAAGGGATTAACGCCATGAACCCACGTCCACAAAGGCTCCTTTGTCACCTTGGTCCTCCACCGACACCTCCCTTTACATCCTTTCCTTTCTCCCCAGGTGAAGTGGCATTTTCCCATTTGACGAGGAAAGGGTTAGCCCCCCTCTTCCCGCGACATGTTCCTCAGGGGCAACTAGAGCTAAAGAGCAGTCAGCAGTATTGCACCCTGCTGTTAACTGGTCATGGGGGTGGACTACAGGCATCCGGTCCAATGGACAGCGACTGAATTGTGTATAAGAGAGAAATAGACTGTTTATAAATGCTTAGGCAAGGATAGGACGGTCCGATTAGTCCGCAATACCAGAGGTCTCCACTAGGACGCCATTTGTTTTATAACCGTAACCCTTCAGCACGGAGCAGCCAGATGTTTTCTGGGATAGATCGTGTTTTCGGGCCGAGTGTCCCACAGCAGAGACACTTCGGTTGCTTTTCTGGTAACAGCTTTATTCTAGGGATAAACCCGACATCTATTAAAACCACAGCTGCCTGCCTGCCTGTCAGACACAATCATCATAGCTGCAGGTTACTACGGGTTACTGTTGTTGTAATCTCCTCTCCCTCTCTGTCCTCCTCTCTTTTTTATTCAGACCCCTCCCTTGTGGAACCTCCTCGCTGCCTTTATTCTGGATCATCTGTCCGTTCTACACTCGAGATCTGCTACACGCCAATCTGTCCAGGAAGAAGGACCGAGGCTGCCCGGATTACAAGTCCCACCAAGGAACACGTGGGATTTATAGATCTATTAAACTGACTTGAGGATGGGACGCCACCGGCCTGACGTAAGAGCAGCGGCGAGCTCCCAGTGGCTCAGGTGGAATTCCAGTGGGCAGCGTGTGACCCTGACTACGAGCTTTCTTTCCTGCTGTACTGGAAGGAAGCGGCAATAAAGGGCGCTCTGTCCGGGGACGATCACTTCTAGTCGCACCACCTTCGTGCTTCGTCCAGTGTGCAGCGATAATAAACCGGGAAGGAGTGTGTTTCTGAGGGTGCGTAGAGCTTGTTGATTAAAGGGGACGTTAGCATAGCACACACACACACACACAAGGTAGGAGGAGAACAGGGCAGGCCCTTGTAGCCATTCTCAGCTAACATTATTCATTTTGTGGTCATCAGAGGGCGATGAGCAAAGCAGCATCAGTCAATTTATGAAACGCTGCTACACACTAAAAAAGAACAGAACTGGGCTGGGAGGGGGCAGGGAGGGCAGAAGAGAGGCTACTCTGGAGTCTCTGGCCTATAATCGGCGCCTACAGCTGCTTCCCCTCCAGGTGCTCGAGCTGGACACTGGGGGGGGCGACAGGGAGAGAGAGACGGAACAAGAAAAACGAGTGCAGCAGAGATACTGGTCTCTGTCTTAATTATGAGCGGGCCGACTTTCCAGTCGTCGCTGCTGCACCAACATTTTTCCGTAGAGCTCTTCCTGAAGCCCTGCAGGGAAGGGGAAGCTTTATCTTTAGTCGGTGGGGGCATCCCAGGGCTGACACAACACTTCCAGCACCTGAAACTGGAGCCCGGAATGGTGACGCAGACAAGCATGCGACCTGGTCGGTAACAGCTAATGATGTACCGGTGAGACCGAACCAGGTCAACTCGTGCACCACGATACCGCCGGTACACAAAGGCGTTTTCCACAGTACCTCACATATCGATACACGAGAGTGTAAAAGTCTTCCACACGCTCCCAGTCACGGCTGCCGGGTGAAGGCGAGTCCGGATCACGCGTCATGTGGTTCACATGCATGCCGTGCAGCAAGCACATTGAAATAGAAACCTCCCATCCCGGCCCAATAAAAGCAGCCGGCAGACTCAGATATCAGCACTGGACTTAATTCAACCCAGTGAGATGTAACAATGGATGGGGGAGCGAAGATTCTCCTAAAAGGGGCGTCCCGTCTCCTCCATGCGCAGGCGGACTGCTGAGTCTTTCGTCTCCCCTGTGTACAAGTCGCTGCATCCTTCACTGCACTGGACAGCATGCGCTGCATTGCTTTGTTTGGGTCTGGCTGCTTTGCCTTTCGGGTGGACAAGCATCAGTCTCAGGGTGTTGCCAGGTTTGAAGTGTAAGAGTCCAAACCTTTCAAAACAAGAGTTGAGGCCTCAAGTCCAGCCACAGTTCCTGCAGCACGTTTATAACCAATCAGATTCATGCATGAGCAAAAACGTACACGTTCACCAAGGAGCTTGTAAGATATGCATTCAATTCTCTCAACAAACATCAGAGTCATAAAGGGGTCCGATCGGAACCATCATGAAACGTCTTCTGGTTCTGATCCAGAATGAGGTCAGGAACAAATGTCACATTTAACATTAAACCATTTATGCATACAAGAATCAGTTAATTCACTTTGACTTTTCATGGTTGGTGTATAAAGATACCAAGAACAATCTAGAACCTTTTGGTGCTGATCCAGATCACCGTGTGGACCCAGTTAGCAGGGGAACGAGCTGCTTGGGGGAGGTCAGCTCTCTGAGTGAGTTCGAGTTACAGCTGCCACTCCAAACCACGAAACAGAAGGTGGGTGACCGGAGCAGGAACCTGCTCAGCGTCCCTCATATCTGTCTCAAACAGATGCTGCAGGACAGCGTCCCTCATTTCTGTCTCAAACAGATGCTGCAGGACAGCGTCCCTCATGTCTGTCTCAAACAGATGCTGCAGGACAGCGTCCCTCATGTCTGTCTCACACAGATGCTGCAGGACAGCGTCCCTCATTTCTGTCTCAAACAGATGCTGCAGGACAGCGTCCCTCATTTCTGTCTCAAACAGATGCTGCAGGACAGCGTCCCTCATGTCTGTCTCAAACAGATGCTGCAGGACAGCGTCCCTCATGTCTGTCTCAAACAGATGCTGCAGGACAGCGTCCCTCTTTTCTGTCTCAAACAGATGCTGCAGGACAGCGTCCCTCTTTTCTGTCTCAAACAGATGCTGCAGGACAGCGTCCCTCATTTCTGTCTCAAACAGATGCTGCAGGACAGCGTCCCTCATTTCTGTCTCAAACAGATGCTGCAGGACAGCGTCCCTCATGTCTGTCCCAAACAGATGCTGCAGGACAGCGTCCCTCATTTCTGTCTCAAACAGATGCTGCAGGACAGCGTCCCTCATGTCTGTCTCAAACAGATGCTGCAGGACAGCGTCCCTCATGTCTGTCTCACACAGATGCTGCAGGACAGCGTCCCTCATTTCTGTCTCAAACAGATGCTGCAGGACAGCGTCCCTCATTTCTGTCTCAAACAGATGCTGCAGGACAGCGTCCCTCATGTCTGTCTCAAACAGATGCTGCAGGACAGCGTCCCTCATGTCTGTCTCAAACAGATGCTGCAGGACAGCGTCCCTCTTTTCTGTCTCAAACAGATGCTGCAGGACAGCGTCCCTCTTTTCTGTCTCAAACAGATGCTGCAGGACAGCGTCCCTCATTTCTGTCTCAAACAGATGCTGCAGGACAGCGTCCCTCATTTCTGTCTCAAACAGATGCTGCAGGACAGCGTCCCTCATGTCTGTCCCAAACAGATGCTGCAGGACAGCGTCCCTCATTTCTGTCTCAAACAGATGCTGCAGGACAGCGTCCCTCTTTTCTGTCTCAAACAGACGCTGCAGGACAGCGTCCCTCATTTCTGTCTCAAACAGATGCTGCAGGACAGCGTCCCTCTTTTCTGTCTCAAACAGACGCTGCAGGACAGCGTCCCTCATTTCTGTCTCAAACAGATGCTGCAGGACAGCGTCCCTCATTTCTGTCTCAAACAGACGCTGCAGGACAGCGTCCCTCATTTCTGTCTCAAACAGATGCTGCAGGACAGCGTCCCTCATTTCTGTCTCAAACAGATGCTGCAGGACAGCGTCCCTCTTTTCTGTCTCAAACAGATGCTGCAGGACAGCGTCCCTCTTTTCTGTCTCAAACAGATGCTGCAGGACAGCGTCCCTCTTTTCTGTCTCAAACAGATGCTGCAGGACAGCGTCTCTCATTTCTGTCTCAAACAGCTCTGTCAGAAAAGCCTGTGAAAACGAAAACGAAACTAAATTCATTGCGTGCACGTTCCCCCTCTGTGACATCACAGACGTGTTTCACGACTTGATTACAGACCTACCAAACTCTGCAGGATTTACTGGATGGTTTATTTTGGTGTTTTGGGGTTGATAAGGACCTAAAATCACCAGAATAGTGTAGAAGAAACATTCCTAGTCTGTGAACCCTCACTGACAATAAAGGGTGTAAGGTGACTTTATTGGTACCCGAAGGTAGACTTGGTTTACAGCAGTTACACTCTGCTGCTGGTCGCCCGGGCAATCTGGGTGAAGTGTCTTGCCTAAGGACACAACGACAGTGTACACATGTGCCTGAGCCGGGGATCGAGCCGCCAATCTCGACCATAGGACGGCCCTCTCAACCACTGCGCCACCGTCGCCCCTACTACTACTGATTCTGATTCTGATTCTGAAGATGGGAAAGTCAGTTTTTCATAATACGGGACCTTTAATGATCTTCGTTCCCACTGGTGTCCAGTAAATTAGGGGTTAATGGAGAAAGAGACGGGGAGGCTGAGTGTCCACACGAGTTGCTGATATTCAATTTACCTGCCCCCCCCCCACACACACACACACATGCTCAAAATTCGACCAGCAGGGCAGAAATGCTCACTGCTGTCTGTTTCCTTGCTCGAGTCGCTGACTTAGCGCTTTTCTCCCTTTTCATTGTCATTCTTAACCTTTATCTCTCTCCTCTCCTCCGACCGTCTGCAGCCCTCCTCATTTTATCTCCCATTTTTTTCAAGCAGGCGCTTCAGAGGGAATCAATGTTGTAAAGGTGGGAGATGCTGATACTGTGTGTGTATGAAGTACTGAATGTGAGAGGGGGGGCTTACAAGCTGGTGAAGTTCAGCTAAATCAATGCACCAAGAGGACTCGATTTGATTAGAAGCAGATTGTTGCATTTATAATGTGACTTTGGGTTTGTTAAAAACGACTGGCGTTTAACATTTACGATTTAGGCCAGTAAAAAATGAGCTTCTCCTCCTTGAAAGAGCAGCCGCAACTGGAGCATTCCAAACCAAAACAAACATGGGAGAGGGCGGGACTTCCCTTCCTGCTTTGTCCAATCGACGAGCGATTCAGACAAAGTGATTGGACAAAGTGATTAGACATTCCTTTCAGCCATGTGATGCTGCTCCGAAAGTTCGTTTCCTGAAGAAATCACAGTGTGAACGCGGACCTTTGAAATAATTATAAATGCAGGAATTTGCTCCCTCTTCCCGTGGGCTCACCATCCATAGGAGGGACCAGAGGGGTCGGGTGCAGTGTACAGGTACCGACAGACCAAGCGGGGCGCAGCTAGACAGAAACCCGGGCATGGGAGGAGTTCGGTGAGGCCATAGAAAACGACTTCGGGTGGGGGGATGGATGCTGACTGTTGTTTGTGCCTATGGTCCAAACAACAGGCCGGAGCTGTCAACCGATCATCACCTGGTGGTGAGCCAACTCCGATGGTGGGTGTCAGAGTTGTTTTCATATTTTCACTGTTCGTGTAATTGTTTATATAACTTGTGGAAAAGAACAGCCCCATCTGGTGGGCAGCGATGTTGTGCGCCCTGAAGGTATCGTGATGTCACTAGGTCAAGAGGTGGAGCTTGAACGTTGTCAATAAAAAACGGAAACCCGGAAGGGAAGAGGGAAAAAAAGGAAGCGTGCGCTGGACCATTCGGTCCGGGCTGCGTGAGAGAAAAAGTAACCTTGGTGCGTTTGTAAATTAATATCACGATGTTAGAGACTTTATCCCTAACAGTGGGGGAGCATGCCAGACAGACCTGGCAGGCACAAACGTATTGTGAGGGTCTGTTGGGAACATCTGGCAGAATCTCCTGTCAGAAGGAGTTTTAACTCCCACCTCCGGGAGAGCTTCGACCATGTATCGGGGGAGGCAGGGGACATTGAGTCCGAGTGGACCATGTTTCGTGCCTCCATTGTCAAAGCGACCGATCGGTGCTGTGGCCGTAAGGTGGTCGGTGCCTGTCGTGGCGGCAATTCCAGAACCTCTTGGTGGACACCGGTGGTGAGGGATGCCGTCAAGCTGAAGAAGGAGTCCTATCAGGCCCTTCTGGCCTGTGGGACTCCGGAGGCAGCTGACAGGTACCGACGGACCAAGCGGGGCGCAGCTACCGCGGTTGCTGAGGCAAAAACCCGGGCATGGGAGGAGTTTGGTGAGGCCATGGAAAACGACTTCCGGACGGCTTCGAAGAGGTTCTGGACCACCATCCGGTGTCTCAGGAGGGGGAAGCAGTGCACGGTCAACACTGTGTATGGTGGGGATGGTGCGCTGCTGACCTCGACTCGAGATGTCATAGATCGGTGGAGGGACTACTTAGAAGACCTCCTCAATCCCACCGACATGCCTTCCAGTGAAGAAGCAGGGCCTGGGGACTCGTGGGTGGACTCCTCCATCTCTTGGGCCGAGGTTGCCCAGGTGGTTAAAAAGCTCCTCGGTGGCAAGGCCCCAGGGGTGGATGAGATCCGCCCGGAGTCCCTTAAGGCTCTGGATGTTGTAGGACTGTCATGGTTGACACAAATCTGCAACATCGCATGGACATCGGGGGCAGTGCCTCTGGATTGGCAGACTGGGGTGGTGGTCCCTCTTTACAAGAAGGGGAACCGGAGGGTGTGTTCCAACTACAGAGGGATCACACTCCTCAGCCTCCCCGGTAAGGTCTATTCAGGGGTACTGGAGAGGAGGGTCCGCCGGATAGTCGAACCTCGGATTCAGGAGGAGCAATGTGGTTTTCGTCCTGGCCGTAGAACTGTGGACCAGTTCTACACCCTCGGCAGGGTCCTTGAGGGTGCATGGGAGTTTGCCCAACCAGTCCACATGTGTTTTGTGGATTTGGAGAAGACATTCGACCGTGTCCCTCGGGGAGTCCTGTGGGGGGTGCTCCGGGAGTATGGGGTGTCGGACCCCCTGATACGGGGTGTCCGCTCCCTATATGACCGGTGCCAGAGCTTGGTGTGCACCCTCCAGGTCGGGGAGGAGATCCTGCCCCAAGTGGAGGAGTTGAAGTACCTCGGGGTCTTGTTACTGAGTGAGGGAAGGATGGAGCGAGAGATCGACAGACGGATCGGTGCAGCGTCTGCAGTGATGCGGACTCTGCACAGATCCGTCATGGTGAAGAGAGAGCTGAGTCGAAAGGCGAAGCTCTCGATTTATCGGTTGATCTTCGTTCTTACCCTCACCTGTGGTCACGAGCTTTGGGTAGTGACCGAAAGAACAAGATTGCGAATATTTTTTTGCAGCTATTGTAAAATATTTATACTGCACAAATGCAGTTCAATCACTCCATAGAATGGTACCGCTGTACACAAACGTCTCCAGCGGTACCATTTAGCTGAACTTCACCAGCTTGTTAGACCCCGCTCTCTCTCATTCCGTACTTCACAAACGACCTTAATGACCTTCTGAAAGGAGCAACATACCAAACTCAGTAAATAAGAAGAGAACTAGGGGCCTCCCAGAACGTGATCCAAAATGAAATCATCCGTGTGCTGAAAACAGTTTTGTGTACTCACAAATGAAGGAAACGCTTCTCGGACCGCAGAGTGACCCCGTCCTCCTCAGTATGGAGGACGAGGTAAGTCTGCCTGACTGATGGAGCAACAAGCAGAAATAAGTTCTCCTTCCATTACTAGGAGTAAATGTAGGATGAGACGAGGCTCTGACACTAGGTTAAGATGCCGTCCAGACTGGCTGGGGACGGAGACGGGACGAGGTGGAGATAGTGGAGCAGGGTTCATTCGGGGGGCGAATGGATTGATGGCCTGTGATGGCACCGATACACCGGCCTGAGTACTCTGGCAACAAAGCGCTCTCTATTCAGTGACTACTGGAACCAGAAGTTAGATATTTGAAACCAATACTCTCACTCGTCTTCCAGTCGTATGCGCAGGCGGTAGAGAAAGCTCTGTTTGACACTTTGGTGTTGGGAGACAACGGAAGACCATAAAAGCAGAGGAAAAGCCAAACGGTGATGGACAAGGATATGAAAAGATCGGCCAAAGGTTGTGCTACATCCCGGTGGTTTTCGGGGAGATGTGGTCGTGGGACACCTCCATGTAACGCAGCTGTAACAGCCGTTTCAACAGCTATCTGTGGGCTGAGAGAGCAGAGTGGGCCGTGGGAAGGTGATGGATAAGCCGGATAAGCCATCAGAAAGATCCGAGATTGTCTTTTAATCAGGGTTCTCGGTCTCTCTGTGCTGAAGCCGTTGTGATCCCTTTATTGCCTCGTTAACGAAGCTAATCAGCTGTTTTAGATAAACCCGTTTTAAGTCTGACTCCTGGTCTGTCTGTTAAAATAAGTTTTCTTTTATTCCTCCTCCTCTTCTTCCTCCTCAGTTGGACTTTCCCATTAGCAAAGAATCTCTCCAAAGACGAGACAAAATTTAATTTTCACTAGTTTAGGTCTGTTTTTAGTAACGTCTCACGTAAAGCATGAAAATTCACAGGCGATTGTTACGTTGGAGAAAATGCGGTCGTTTTTCAAAATAAAACACCTTTTTGACACTAATATTCAATACAAGGGAAATTGGATACATGAGTTGTTCTTTCTCTGCGGCCCGGTAACAAATGGCTCACGGACCGGTGGTTGGGGACCACTGAGGTAGTGGACTTACTCCTCGTATCACGGAAGGACAATGGCAGTCTGAACAAAGCCTCCTGCCTTCACACGCTCTGGCGTCCGACCATTTGAGGAGCTGGTCCGTGTGTCATGGTGTGAGTGCCTCTTATTTTAGAGCGAGCGGTGGAGATAAGGTGTTAAAAGGAGAGGAATGCTGAGCTGTCCTTGTAAAGCCTCGGGACACAGTGAATGTGAGCTCTATTTCCAGGTTTAATACTTTGACTACAACCGCTAACAGAGCTAACCTGTAGTGGTCCTTCCTTTCCTTTGCAATCTTCCCCTTGCCCCACACGGCAGCCCATTTGGCTGCCCTGTTTCCCTTCCTGTTGTCAGCCTCTCCCAGGGGGGGTGGCAGGATAAGAGCCTTGTGGCTCAGAAGTCTGTTACGTGGCTGTTACGACAGACAGCAGCAACAAACAGGAAATAATAAAAAGCGCTTCAGGAACTGATCCGTCAGAAACGTGTCCTTCCAATATGGTGGATGTTGGTTAATTTAAAAGCAGTGTCTGTCTTTCAGCTGTACAGCGTGTTGACGCCTGGAAAGCCCAGCCTTTTGGCGCTATGGCGCGTCCTGGGTGTCAGGCCATCAGAATGACTGGCTCTTGTGGTCTGTGGCAGAGCGCCGTCGGCACACCCTGATGGACGCTGACTGAATCTGTGTGCAGCACCGCTGCCATGCTAGTCCACGAACGAAGGCGGAGTCTACCTTCAGGTTGAGTCAAACGAAGGCGGAGTCTACCTTAAGGTTGAGTCGACCTGCCGTAGGAGAAAGACGGTGCTGATCCTTCACTTCGTGTGCGTGTTTTATTGCTTTGTTCTCGATAGCTCTTAATCATGGATCCAAAGAAAGGCAGCAGTAAAACTACTGGAAACTACAGTACTACAGTAAACTACAGTAAAAGAGGAAGGTAGAGAGAACAACTGTTGAACTGAAGGAGGAATATAAAAATGGCGTCCGTGTCTCGGATCTCGCTGCAGAACGGGATGGAGAAATCGATGATTTCGACTTTTCTTGAGAAAACTTAGCTAAAGAGAGAGAAAGAAAACCCCTGAAGGACAGTTACCAGACATTGTATGGGGGAGGACTCCCTTTCCTTCCCTCCCTTCTGACACCGCAGCCAAACCGGTTTGTAAATGATAGAGACTTGGGCTAAATTAACTTTTATGATGCTTTTGTTTTTCGTACTATTTACACGTTTATGTGTTTTCTGTTGTTTAGATACACATAGTTACACATTAATGTAACTGTCGGCGTGTAAATGGACATTTTCCTGCTGCGTAGGAACAGATTCCTCTAGTTTACATTTATTTCTTATGGGGAATAAAGCTTCGGTGGTTACACAACAGATATAAAATATGTTAGCAACAATGAATGAATGGATGCCTGATACTTCAGTGGAACGACTGATTTACTGTCTGACAGAAATTAAATTCATCTCTATGCAAAAACAATATAGTTCAAAAATGCGTGGAACCATTCCTTTTCGACTGTAAAACCCCCATGATGGAGGCCCAGAGGGCCGCTCTATGTTCAGCTGACCCCAGGGGGTGGGAGGAAGTGAAGTCGAGGGAGCAGCAAACCTTCCAAATACAGTGAGTGTAAAGTTCATGCCGTAGGAAGGATAATCCATTATGTTTGGAAGCTGTGCTGGAGGGGGGGGCATTTTAGGTACACCATCCAAGTGCAGTATCAGCCCAAAATAATCCCATCATGTCAATACAAAGCATCGATTACTTCTGAGCAGGTTTATGCAACATCAGCACCTCGTCGTGCAATGATGGCGAAATCCCTGAGCAGACAAGCACCCTGTGGAGACGGACTGTCGTGCACCACACCGTCCCACATGGAAACAGGCACAGGCAGGAAGTACAGAAAAAGACAGGAGGGCACAGGCATGCTGAGACGGTCTCAACTGTGAGAAATGTTCTAGTCTACATTCACACATCTGTCAGGGTGACAAAGGGTTAAAGGGTCATGCCCAATGCTGCTCCATCATCAATGTCCCCTCCCCCCCTGAAGCTCAACACAGCGCCATTTCCATCAGGACCCTGATGTGAGCGCTGAGAGGGCCACGTTTAATCGATAGTGCCACGTTGCCAAGACAACTTTGATTTCCTGTCTCCACCTTTGCAGAGCGCTGGTGATTGCACCGGGTGTCCGTTGCACCTGCCACCCTCTTCTCCTCCTCCTCCACTGCTTAATCAAGCACCCCTACTCCTCGCCTGCTTCCTTCCGGCACTCCTAGATGCTAGACAAAAGGAGCCGGATACCCGAAAGCAACGAGGCTTGGAGTTCGAGCTGATCCATCGGTACGGATGCATGCGTGATAGCTGTCACATCTACCTGGAAGGTGATGTCATTGCACCCGGGGAGCATTTACTATCAGCCTGCCTTGCCCTCCCCCTCGCCTCTCTTTCTGCAAGCGCTGGTGGCACCTCCTGTCCTTTTTTTCCTATTCATTAATGGAGAGTTCATTAATTGGGGCTGATAACGAGGTTGTGAGATAGGAACATGATTAAGGGACTTTCTCTCCTTTAGTTGAGCTCCCTTGGGGACAAACACCCTTGTGTGTTGGGGGGGGGCTGCATGCTAAAACAGGTAAAGGACACACGCTTAAAGCTATCTCTAGGTCATCTGTGGGACAGGATGCTACACGTGGTTAACAAAATGTTAACCAAATGATAAAAAATGCCAAAGAATTTCTTAAATGAGAACATTGAGGCAAACAAAAGCAACCCCCAAAAACTGTGGGAGGCCCTAAAAGAATTAGGCTGCAGCAACAGACTCCAAACAAAAACCAGTAATATCTGCATTAACTCAAGTGGTTCGCTCCAGACCGACAGGTTGGTGCTAGCTAATTGTTTTAACAGCTTTTTCACCACTATTGCCCCCTGTTGGTCAGCAAACTCCCCCCCCATTCAGGTCTGTATGGTTCTGACCACATCCAAACTCACTATGAGAAGCTAGGTGCTAAAAAGGACACTTTCTTTTCACACCTGTAAATACTGTTGATGTGCTAAAAAAACTAATTGCCCTTCAACCTAACAAGGCCACAGGCCTTGACAACATACCCACCCGGTTCCTCAGAGACGCAGCTGTCTCTATCGCCGTGGTAACCCATCTGATAAATTTATCCATCAATCAGTGCCACGTCCCACAGGAATTCAAGACGGCGCGGGTTATCCCTCTGTATAAAAAAGGAAACAAATTAGAACCGGGCAACTACCGCCCTGTTTCCATCCTTTGCTCCATCTCAAAGGTTATGGAGAGAATAATCCAGGAGCAAATCAACCGCTACCTCGCCGAGCATAGCCTGCTCTTTGAATTCCAATCAGGCTTCAGAACATCCCACTCCACTGACACGTGCCTCATATATCTGACCAACTACGTCAAGCGTGAAGTAGACTCGGGCAAATACTGCGGCATGGTCATGCTGGACCTCCAGAAGGCCTTTGACACCGTTAACCGTTCAATCCTATTGAATAAACTAGGGGCGATTGGTTTTGATAGCACATCAACAAACTGGATGAAATCGTACCTTGAGGGACGAGAACAAATGGTGGACATAAACGGAACCTTGTCCTCATCCCTCCCGGTGAGCTGTGGGGTTCCTCAAGGCAGCATTCTAGGACCGTTACTGTTCCTCCTATACATTAACGACATGAATGCTGCCTGTAACTGCAAATTGTTCCTGTTTGCTGATGACTCAGCACTCATGATTTCGGGAGAGGACATAGTGCAGGTTGAGGAGGCTCTCAGCTCTGAGGTCACCAGAATCCGTACTTGGCTTACGGATAACAAACTGTCACTACATCTTGGTAAAACCAAATCTATTCTTTTTGGGTCAAGACACTCTCTAAGTGAGATAAATGTTAAGGTCACAGTCGATAATACAGTAATCTCCAGCAAAGAAGAGATTACCTATTTGGGCTGTGTTCTTGACAAATACCTGTCTGGTGATAGTATGGCAACTAAGGTGATCAAAAAAGTCAATCAAAGAACAAGATTTTTGGGCAGAATGTCTGCTTTTGTCAACAAAAGTGCTCTCCGGACTCTTGCTGGAGCCCTCGTTCAGCCCCTCTTTGACTATGCTAGCACCTCCTGGTATTCAAACATCAAAATGTCCCTGAAAACCAGGCTCCAAACCTCCCAAAACAAACTGATTCAGCTACTCCTCAATCTGGGGCCCATGACCCACCTTCTTCCTGGACATTTTGCTAGCCTAAAATGGCTCAGGGTAGAAGACAGGGTTAAACAACTCAAAATGGGATTGGCATTTAAAATAGTCAATGCAGCTCTGCCCTCAGTCCCCTCAATCCCTGCATACCTGAATAAACACCTCCTCAGATTTAGTGACACCCACAGCCACAACACTAGAGGGAGCTCAAACAACAACCTGATTACCCCCTCCTATAGGACTAACATGGGTAAATCATCTTTTTATAATACTGCCCCCCAAGGGTGGAACGGTTTGACTCCTGCCCTCAAAACATGCACCTCTTTGGCCTCCTTCAAAACGGCCCTAAAAATACACCTTTCAGGGGGACAGAAACGGAGATAGTCATCACGACTCTCTCCGGATCAACCCCCCCCCCCCCCCTTTTTTTTGTCCACCTACGTTGCACATATTAATTGCCTTAGTAATTTATTGTAATTTATGTAATCTATTGTCATTCATTGTCATTTTGCATCAGTGGTGTAATTTATTTTAGATTAATTGTTAGTTTGCATCGGCGGTGTAAAATCATTTTATTTTTATTTTTCTAATGTTATGTTGCATCAATTGAGTTATTGAATATTGGTGTTATTCTTATTTGTATTGCGAAAATTGTTTTGTTAAATGTCGATGATTTATGTACGAAGGACTTTCAACGGAAACAAGACCGCAAGGGTTTTTTTGAAATGCTCCTCTTAGACAGGATGTTTGACTGTACTTGTACTGTAATACATGCTACTGTTTGACTGTACTTGTACTCTAACATTCTATCTAATAAATATATTCATCATCATCATCACGTGTGTTTACTTTTAGCCATTATAGCTGCCGTCACTTTGATGCCATTGAGAACTGCCTCTGTGTCCCTTAAAGTTTCCACCATTTGCTCAAAGGGTGTTTGAGGAAGTCGAGATTTAAACGAGTTTTTGTTTTTTCCCCAGCGGCCCTTCTGGTCGCTAGAGGTAGATAGAGAGGAAGATTATATTCCTCCAGCACACCTGCACTGGACTGTTAGACGTAAATGTTCTGCATAAAGGTAAGGATGCTTCAGGTACCGCCGTTGTGCATGAGCTGTTCATTGGTCAATCCAGTTGTGCATCACACTGAAGTGGCATCTCAGTGATCACTAGAATGCAAGCATGCACATCAGCATGAATGGAATTTACTAGCGTCACACATCCTGTAGGAAACTACCAAACTGTTGCTTGTCAGGTAAGACAGTAATACGTTTACTGGTATGTGCTTTGAGTAGTTTTTACCCATTAATAATCTCACCATGACAGTTGATGACACCATACACAATAAAGGTATGTACAGGTAAATGCTTTTTTGTTTTTAAGGATGTGGTTATTTTTTCAAATACTGAGTATTTCAGAATCAGCTCCCTGATTGGTTCGTGAGACAGACACCATCTCTATGTTCAAGAGTAGACTAAAGACTTTCCTTTTTAACAAAGCTTATAGTTAATCGATACAGTAATCAATATGCTGTCATAGGCCAGCACTGGTGGCTTAACATCATGACACACTGAGCTCCTCCCTCTTTTTTTTATACTTTTATTTATCAAATGAAAGATGGACGTAAAGTGCAAACGTACAGTTACATTTTTCCTTTTTATAAACAAACAACCAAATGAACACCCACCCACCCCCCAACATAGTAAACTAGAAATAACAAAGTATGAACAATACTCGTACATAAACACAGTGGCAATTTCAAAAGCAAACAAACGAGGATAAAAAACAAAAAATAAAATTAAAATAAATAAAATAAATAAAATAATAAACAAAAAACAAAAACAAAAAAGCAACAACAATAAATACATTATACATATACATACATATTCACACAAGTGTCAGTGTCAATGCTTATGTAAACAAGACGACTCCTAATAGCTGCCTACTCCTTGGTCAGTGAAGCAGATTTGTTGTGCTACAGTGTCTCAATAAGTCTTGAAAGAGGGGCAGTTATCTGCCACTGGCAGACCAGCACAGGAGGGCAGGTTCAAACAAAACCACATACAAGGACCTTACAGAGAAACCTCCCCAGCCGGCAGCCCATCCAGATAATTGAGTAGAGGTCTCCAATAAGCATAGAACCTGTCAGATGAACCTCTAAGTGAGAATTTAATCTTCTCCAGTTTCAGAAGGCCTAAGATATCATGGAGCCAGACTTTCAGTAATGGTGGTTGGGAGGACTTCCATAATAAGAGAATTCTCTTACGAGCAACAAGCGAGGAAAAGGCAATAATGTCTCTCTGGATCGCTGTGATCTGGAGGTCATCTGGGGGCAAGCCGAAGATGGCGATATGCGGAGTTGGAATTATACTGTACCTAATATATCTGAGATTGTTTTGAAAAATTGTTGCCAGAACCCAGACAGCTTGGCACATGTCCAGAACATATGGGTGAGGTTACAAGGGGTCTGCGAGCATCTACTACACTTCTCATCAAACTTGTCGGGAAAAAGCCTTGAAAGTTTTTCCTTGCTATAGTGTAGCCTATGTACGACCTTAAATTGTATTAATGAGAGTCTGGCGCAGCTGGATGATGAGTTAACAGCCCCCAAAGTTCGCTCCCAGAAGGACTCCGAGAAGCTCAGCTGAAGTTCCGACTCCCAGTTCACCCGGGTCTTACTCAAAATCGGTCCACTGGATGAGGACAGTAAATTATAAAAATAAGAGGTGTGCCCCCTTGACAAGGTCCCAGCCTTAAGGGCCAAGTCCATTCCGCTGGGTGTTGGTTTCAGTGGAAATGATGCAGTGTGCGTTCTTACAAAATCTCGCAACTGAAAATACCGGAAAAAGTCTGATTTGTGTAGATTAAAGGTGGAAATTAATTGGTCGAAGCTTGCAAACACCCCGTCTATGTATAGGTCTCCCAGACTACGTATCCCTTTGCTTTCTAAGGCGGAGAATCTTAAATCAAGATTTGCAGGAGTGAACAGGTGATTATTGCAAATAGGAGTTGCCAACGGAAGAGAATTCCATCCGAAATGGCGTCTTATCTGTGTCCAAATTTTTAATGTTCCGACAACGACAGGATTAGCGGTAAATTTTGATGGGGAAAGGGGCAAGGTACTACAAGTCAATGCTGGCAGCGACGAGGAGCAGGAGATTGACTCGCTCCGGCACCAGCTGGATTGAGGGGAAGTAAACCAAGATAGAATTTTCTGCATGTTGGCTGCCCAGTAGTAACCGATTAGATTGGGCAGACCCAGTCCCCCAGTCGATCTGTCCTCACAAAGCAATATACGGGCCGCCCTTGGGCGTTTCCCCGCCCAGATGAATGATGAAATCATGCCATTTATAGTTGCAAAAAATGATTTGGGAAGGAAAATGGGTAGGCATTGGAAAACATACAGGTATCTTGGCAAGACATTCATTTTTATAGTTTGTATCCTACCAGCCAAGGATAATGGCAGATAATGCCATCTTTGTAGATCAGATTTAACCTTTAATGTTAGCGAAGTAAGATTATGCTCTTGCATTGTTTGCAGAGATCGTGTGATTGTAATGCCAAGATATTTAAATCCCGTATTGGACATTTTAGGGTATGGTCGATGTCGGTAAGTCTATGGCCAATTGGTTGATTGGGAAGTATTCACTTTTGGAGAAATTCAGTTTATAGCCACATATACAGCCAAAAGAGTCCAATAAAGTTAGGATGCGTGGGATACTTGACAAAGGATCACTTACATAGAGAAGCAAGTCGTCCGCATACAGCAAAACCTGGTGTTTTATGCCCCATCTTTCAATCCCCCCAAATCCCTGCTCCATCTTCAATGCGGCTGAAAGTGGATCTATCGCCAGGGCAAACAGCAGCGGAGAAAGCGGGCATCCTTGTCGTGTTCCCCGGAATAATGGGAATGGAGTGGAATGTTGGTTATTTGTACAGACTGAAGCAAAGGGAGAGGAGTAGAGTAAACTGACCCATGAAATGAAATTTGGATTAAAGCCGAACTGTCTCAGAGAAAAGAGGAGATACGCCCACTCCACCCTATCGAAGGCCTTCTCTGCATCAAGCGATATTATGGCTTCTGGGATATTAGAAGATGTAGATAGGATGACGTTAAGAAGCCTTCTTATATTAGAATATGAGTGTCTTCCTTTTATAAATCCCGTCTGATCTTCTGAAATAATCTGGGGCATAGTAGATTCTAAGCGTTGGGCCAAAATCTTTGCAAGTATTTTAACATCTACTGGGAGGAGTGATATTGGTCGGTAGGATGCACAGCTCAGTGGATCTTTACCACTCTTATATATTGGGGAGATGGAAGCCTGCGTAAGTGTAGATGGTAAGGTGCCCTGTTTGAATGAGTGGTTAAACATTTCGAGTAGTAGGGGAGCTAACTGGTCTGAGAATTTCTTATAAAATTCAACCGGGTAACCGTCAGGCCCTGGAGATTTACCACTGTTCATTGATTGTATTGCCCCTTTAATTTCAGAAAGTGTGATAATGGCATCCAATCTTTGGTTATCCTCCGTTGAGACTTTAGGCAGATCCAGTTTTTCAAAAAATTTATTTAGATTGATTTCATCTGTCACGGACTCTGTGGCATATACTCGGGAGAAGAATGATCTGAAAGCATCATTTATTTTGTCCGGGTCAGACGTTAATAAGCCTGATTCGTCTGTTATTTGAGTAATTTGGTTTGATGCCGCTTTTGCCTTCAACTGCTGAGCCAAAAGGCGTCCAGCTTTGTGACCATGCTCATACACCATCCCTCGGGAGCGGAGGAGAAGTCGTTCTGCTTCGAAAGTAAGGAGGAGATCAAGTTCTGTTTGAAGCTTTACTCTTTCTTTATACAAGTCCGGTGTGTTGGTGGCTGAAAGTGTTTTATCCAAATCAGCAATAGCATCTTCTAGCTCCTTCTGCCGAAATCTGCGCTGTTTATTTGCATGAGAAGTAAATGAGATGATTATGCCCCATATGTATGCTTTGAGGGTATCCCATAATATGGATGGAGAGGTTTCATCATTATTGTTAAGTTCGTAAAATAAAGAAATTGATTCAGAGATAAAACTGAATTGAATATGTTGGCATCAGCCAGCCAGAGAGGGTTTAATTTCCAATGTCTTTGGTTTCATGCTAAATTGAAGGTCCAAGATTACTGAGCCATGATCCGACACTGTAATAGGTAAGTATTGTGTGGAGACAATGTCCGGAATAAGTTTCTTATCTATCAGGAAATAATCTACACGTGAAAATGACCGATGCACGTGGGAAAAAAAGAGTATTGTCTCACTGAGGAGTGCAAAAAACGCCAAGGGTCAACAAAGCCGTACTGTTCCATAAAATATGATAATGCCTGAGACATTTTAGTGGGTGCAGTCGACCGCAGGCTGGACCTGTCCAATGTTGGATCGAGCACACAGTTCATGTCTCCTCCCATTAACAGTAGGTGAGAATCTAAATTAGGAATGGCTGTAAATAGTGTGCTCACAAAGTTATGATCGTCCCAATTGGGTGCAGATACGGATAATAGAATTACCTTTTTTTCATATAACGTACCGGTGACAATTACATAACGACCGTCTGAGTCTGTTATTACTTTATCTGGATGAAAATGCACGTTTTTCCGGATTAGTATGGCTGTACCCCTTGTCTTTACATTAAAACGAGAGTGGAATATTTGGTCGATCCAAGGTCTGTTCAATTTTCTATGGTCAGAATCACATAAATGTGTCTCCTGGAGAAACTTTATATCCGCCTTCAGGTCTTTGATGTGTCTCATAACTTTTGTACGTTTGACCGCAGCGTTTATCCCACCAGTGTTTAGAGAAATGATCCTCACTGTCCATCCACCAGCAGCAGCCCCTCCGATCACACTAGCCATGGTTCAGTGTACTGTAGCAAGAATGTCAGGTCAGTCTCAAGGAGCAAGCAGCGGTCAGCTGGAATCGTCTGCACAAAAACAGCACAATGTGAAATGAACACATACATAACACTTTGTCCAAAATAAACACAATCAAAATCAAATGAACACTTTCTTCCCCCCCGTCCCATTTATCAAATCTAAACACAAACCTTCATACTTCCCTTTCTGCGTCATCTTTCCTCTTTATTTGTCTCATATGCTGCAGCTTCAGCAAGTCAATTCAAACCCCCATAGAGATGAACACGAACCTCGAACACATTGTCAAAACACAGGAATAAACCAGCCCTTCATATAAGCAGGCCAGGCTAGCATAGCACAAATTAGCCGTGGGTGAGGTAGCAGTTAAGCTATTCGGGCCCCGGAGTCTGTTGATATTTGGCCGCAAACGCAGAAGCTTCCTCAGGAGATGCAAACCTCTTCTTCGCTCCACTTTCCAACGTAATCTGCAGGTGGGCCGGGAAGAGAAGCGATGGCCGAAGAGCAAGCTTGTAGAGATCGGCCATCACCGTTCGGTATTTGGCTCGTTCCGTGGCAACCTCTGGCGTGTAGTCTTCAAAAATCTGGATTGGCGACCCCCGAAATTGTGGCTTCCCTCGTCTTTTGCGAGCCTCACGAATGATCAGGTCCTTAATCTGATAGCGATGGGCCGTGAGCCTGGCTGCGGTTTAGCGGCTAATGCTCTATGCGCTCGGTCTACTTCAGGAGGGGTCTGTAGAATCTCATCGCCGAGTACTTCAGCCAGTAGTTCGGTGAAAAAGGCCGTGGGTCTAGGACCCTCAATTGATTCTTGGAGGCCAATTATCCTGATATTGTTTCTGCGGCTGCGGCTCTCAAGATCGCTAGCCTTAGCCATTAGCTTGATGTTTCTATCCTCGAGTGCTACGCACCTCTCCTCCAGAGCCTCGATACGTTGGTTTTGCAGCTCAGCGTCGGATTCCACCGACTCCATACGTTGACCATGCTCTGTCATCGTTGTTTGAAACTTGTAGAGTCTTAATTCCAGAGCAGCGAATGTTGTTCTGAAGTCGGCTGCGATGCTAGCTCTGTGGGCTTCCAGCATCTCCGCTATGCTAGTTAGCGCTGCTCTGCTCGTTGGAGAAGAGTCCGACCCAGCCTTCTTAGCCGCTCTTGCTGCCTTGGACATTTCGCTAACATGCTCAAGGTTCTGATGTAATAAATTCTAGTTTCGCTGGATTGAAATAATGAGGGAAAAGTAGTAATTTAAAATTATCGCTGCGGGACACTGAGACAACGCTGCCTTCACATGCTCACCAAACCGGAAGTCCCTCCTCCCTCTTTATCTGATTATTCATGTTATAAATATATGTCAGTAATCTCTCTCTCTTCCTGTAGTCTTGTTCTCTCTCTCCCTCTGTTTGTCCCTCTCTCTCTTTCAGGTCCTTCTGTCCGTGGTGCTGCAGAACCTTGACCTGTGTCCCTCAACACTGATGTCCACGTCGCTAGCATTAGCAGTTATAGCTTTATATGGCAAGCATTAGCATTTATAGCTTTATACATTTTGTTTTTGACTGCTCCTGCTCTGTCTCGCTATCGCTTCCCATCCATTTCCTTGTTTTTTGTCAAAAACAGAGAGGGAGAGAGAGTGATAGAGAGACAGAGAGCAGGAGCAGACAAAAACATAATGTATTGATCCAGTGATGTACAACACATAAGCCGCTGAGCAAACCACTGACTAAAGAGCTGCTATATAAAGCTATAAATGCTAAAGCTAGCAATAAGGATCTCCGATCTGACAGCCACGGGTCCAGGTTCTGCAGCGCCATGGACAGAAGGACAATGGGAAATTATTATCTACTATGAATTCAATCTGTCAGTAACAGAGTGACTAAATATACAACTACTCTTGTTCTGTAGGTCAAACGTTTCTGTCAGAAAACGTTCAAATGCAAAAAGCTGATACAAAAAAAGAGAGTTGATGTTTTTTTGTTGCTTAGCTTCGTCCTTGATGTGACAACCAGACATGCATAATGAAAACAATTAGACCAAAGCTGACCAGGGTGGATGCAACCGATCCACCAACACATCAGGACGTCTCGTCTCGGCCAGAGAGCAGGATCAGTACCTCCATGGAGGTTCTGTCCGACGCACATTAAATCCTGTTTGGACCAGGATCTTAATCCTTTCTCCTCAGCCAAAGACACGAGCAGACAGTAATCCTCCATATTTGTATATTAATAGCCAGAGTCTCAGGGGGGGTGATGTATGTTTTATTAGGTCGGTAATCTGCTTGTTGATCACAGGGCCTGATCCATTTATACCTGGAGTGTAATAACAAACAGAGCCACCCCAAGGACAAGAGAAAAAGACACGCCTGGGTTCAATAGACTCGTCATCAACAATACGCAGCTTTATGTCAATGCTATCTGCCATGAGGCAATACAATTAGGCCTTATTCAGCCCCCGTCCCCATAAAGCCTCACCCAAATATACTTGTCCTACCATTTTGCCATCATTTAAAATTAAATCAGCGGGTGTACCTTAGACTCATCATGCGTGTCCATAATGGCCCACATTGCCCTGATAATGTCTCCCCGTCCTCCTTTGTTTTGTACAACGGATCTGAATCACCTTGGTGTCGTCCTCTTACCTCTCCGTCCTGTCTAGACGCTGCGTTACTGCCGCACCCCGCTGGACATCTGTCCCGAGTCAATGGATTTATCAGCCAGCCATTGGATTAGGAGGACACTGCTTTCAATTAGCTGCTTACCAACCACCTCCTGCCGCCAAAGAGCACACTGAAGTCTGCTGCTGAGCTCTGCCAATAGAACTGAACTGGCTCGTTGATATGATATGGTCTAATGCCGAGGAATCGGCTAAGTGACAAACAAACAAGCCTTTGAACATCTGGATTGAGCTAAGGAAGATGTTTTTTTGTTGCTTAGCATAAATTATTTTTGTTTTTTCTAATATTATTTTGGATCAATTGAGTAATTTAATACAGTAGTCCCTCATTTTCCGCGGGGTTACGTTCCAAAAACAACCCGCAATAAGTGAAATCCACAATGTACTAATTTTTTTTTTTTTTCAATTATTATACATGTACTTAAATGTTTTAAGGCTGTAAAACCCCTCACCACACACTTTATACACGTTTAACAGTCAGGCATTAATCTAAATAGATTGTTTCAGTATTATAGAATGAAACCAAAGATCAAAACCTTTTCAGAACTAAACATTTGTTTGAGGAATATAAATATATAGTACGTACAGTAAACGTTTTCCTGTTAATAATGTTAAGGCGTGCAGGTCGAGGAAAGAGCCGCTTGGAGTGCAGAAGAACAAATATTCTACTCGTGCTGTCTTTAGCCTCTCATGCTGCTTTATTGGATAGCTTAGCACAGCGGAACGGCAGCGGCTACATGTATCAACAGGAAGAAACAAAACCCAAAAGGGACGTGACGTTTATGCTCCTACAAAATAAAAGACTCTTTTTACACAGAGAATAAGAGCGCTATTAAACAAACGCTTAACAAATAAACATGATAGCTTTTAGAAATAACGAATTTAATTTTAATGATCAACCTATGAGGTTGAACACATGAGAAGTTATTAATAGCAACTCGCACGTATTTCACAGTTCCTCCGACCCGCCCCTTCGTCCTTGTGCTTTTCAAGTCGCGTTCAAGTGCAAAAAGAAATCTGAAAAATTGCATTAAAACTCCGCAAAGCAGCGAAGTCGCGGAAGATGAACCGCATTATATCGAGGGACTACTGTGTTGGTTTTATTTTTATTTGTATTGTTACATTTGTATTGTTAAATGTCGATGATTTATGTACGAAGGACTTTCAACAGAAAAAAGACCGCAAGGGCTTTTTAGAAATGCTCCTCTTAGACAGGATGTTTGACTTTATTTGTACTGTAATACATGCTACTGTGTGACTGTACTTGTACTGTAATATATACTACTGTTTGACTGTACTTGTACTGTAATACATGCTACTGTGTGACTGTACTTGTACTGTAATATATACTACTGTTTGACTGTACTTGTACTCTAACATTCTATCTAATAAATATATTCATCATCATCATCAGAGGGTCGGATGGAAGGAAGGCTGGAAAATGAAAGTTTTCACACACGGGTCAGAATTCAGGGTGAGGTCAGGAGTGCACTCACAAACCACATTTATCCCACCCTACATACATAGAAAGAAAAAAAAAACTTTGACATTCAGTGGAGCCAGACCACATGACTCTCACAGGGTAGTCTCATGGGAGCCCCCCCCCCCCGATCTCCCAGATGGACTCGAACAACAGGAAGTCAACTCAGACTACAATATCACACCACACCTACAGATAACTGCTGCTGTTTTCACACACACACACACACACCGTATACAACTGTCAGCCATTAGGTGCGTTTACATGGACACATTTAACCCGGTTAAAATCCTGATCGGAATAAAAATGCTTCATGGACACACCTTAACCGGAATAGTCTAACCCAATCCAGCCTGATCCGGTCACAATTCTATCCCGATGGAGAGGGGTGGTTTATACCGATTTGTAACCCGGTCAGGGCGCATGAAAACACTTATTCCGATGTTTCGGTACAAGTCGTCCTTACTGCGCATGTCTGTGACGTCAGCTACACGCGCTGCTGCTATTGCCGGAAGCTAGTTGAAGCAGAGCGAGCGAAAAGCACGGCGGGCGGAAGACAGAACTGGTCAATATCTGAGACAAACATGTTTCCGGAGACATTAAAGGAGGAAACTAAAAGCGCAAACGGGGAAAACGAGCGAAATAACGCTGACGTTTCAGGCAGGAAAGCGCGGCGCAATGATTTGTTTACAGCGCAAGTTGCTACGCTACGCTTCTTCTTCTACCATTTCCGGTGCTTTTGGTCAAACTGCGCATGTCAGAATATTCTGTTCCGATCAAAAGTGTGATGCATGAACACGCAAATCCTAATCGGATCGGATTTTTAGGGTCCATGAACACGGCGCATCGGATCACAATTTTACTCTGAACTCTGATCAGAATAAAGACATGTTGTCCATGTAAACGCACCTATTGTTTCTCAGCCATCACAGTTAGGTCTCATCCCTCGGTAAGCGTGCTGTGTGGTGAAGAAGAAACGATGGCAGCGTGCCTGCTGCTGGCATCGGTGGCGAGCAAGACGTGCTGCAGCCTGGCACCGACACAAGAAGAGGCAGAGGCTGCCAGGGGGGTAGGCTTTTCACCGACTCAATGGCCCTTGTTTGTCTAGGCCCCTCTGGGAAGTCAGGACACTGCAGTGAATAGAGGCCAGTTAGCGGCAATGGCATAAAAAGAACAGGGGGGGTGGGGGTGGACAGGAGGTCATTGAAATGCAACACAGGCTACTATCAAGACAAACCTCCCTTGCCAGCTGTGGCAGCAACTCAAAGCAGGAAGGGGGCATTTTCTTGGGGTCTCGGTTTAGGGTTAACAACACAAGATTTTAAACGCCGCCGGTTGTTCGTCAAAAATAGAAGATGATCTTTTATTGAAGTCTTTTTGGCTGTCTGAATGAAAGAGGAACATAACTGTGCCATCGACTTCCTCAACAAGATGAGTTCTTCAGCCGGGTTTTCAAGCCTCACCCAGATAGCTAGGTTCTTTTTACTAAAATGGATTTGGTTCTTGGCTCGCCATTCATTTCACAGCACCGGATCATTCTGAAAAGAGGCGCTTGTTTTCCTTGGCCTCTGTTTGTCTACAGCTTAGCAATAGAGCTGCATGTGATTCCAGGCATTCTGCCCCCCTCATTTGGGTTCTCCGGAGCCCCTGTTGAGGAGCCTTAAATAGGCTGCCACAGGTGCAGGGGGGAGGTCGGCTGGACGGGCGAGACAAAGGGCTTTCAGGTTGCATCCTGGGCCGTAATCTCTCACACACTTCCTGGTTTTGTTCATGGTGAGGCAAGAGAAAACGACAAACTAACCTTCACCCTGAGGAGCCGATCGATCGCATGTGATGAGGCAGGATGTGGAAGAGCATGAAATGACTGAGATGTGTTCATTAACAGTCCAGGATCAGGCTTGATCTATAGGTTCATTCATTGCTGGCTCGGTACCAACAAGGATGATAAAAGTGTGCGTAATCCGTTTCTGACCATTTCATTTGCTTTTAGGGCACAATTAAGGTTGTTCCGAACTCTTACCTCCTAATTACGCATACACCAACTTTCCATTCCTTCCCGTTCCGGTTCTTTAAACAGTCACAGAGTGCTGCCCTTGTGCTCAAAAAAGACATTTGCATGAAAGGCATTTATTGAAAAGTACGTGTCGAGGAGAAGCGCATACACACAATCATTGTCTTAAAATTCCTTGTCTTCTCTGAACATTTTCTCTCTCGATTCCGAACACGTCCTCCTGGAGAAGGCCGACATTTGACCGTGAGCCACGCCCTGTTCTCCTGCCAGAGGAAGCCTTCAATCTCCGGCCCTCTTTCACCCCCGGCTGCAGCGCCGGCACTCCCATACTTTTGTCAGGTGTTATTTATGAGTGCTGTGAGCTACGCAGCACCTGAACGAGAGAACGAGAGAACGAGAGCCGAGGCAGGCACCGAGGTGACCGCGGCCGATCATACGACTGATGACGGGAACCAGGCAGGCAAAGAGAAAACACTAATCAATAGTGTTGCACAACTTTGAACACGATCAATTAAAGGCCACGCTTCATTGATTGCCAGTGTAACAAGAGAGGGGAGGTTCCTGTCAGCGTGAGTAAGAAAACAGATGTAGAAGGGTCTGGGGGGGGGGTACATTGCTGTACAATTACACTCCCCCATGTATTTATGGAACGCGTCCGATATGTTTGGACTGTAAACACCTGAACGCTGCTCATGAGACAGGTGGGCGGAGACAGGTCAAAGGTCACTAGCGTTGCAGAAGGCCAGTGTAAAAACGGCGCTATGCGCCTGTCAGGTGAGATGCAGGTGGATCAACGTACAGTACACGCTGATCCAGTCGTGCAGCCCCCCAAGCACCCAGCGGGCTGGAAAGGGCCACGCCCCATCATGACTGTGCCTGGCTAAAGCATAATTCAGATCCCAAAACAGAACGTATGGGATTAAGCAGGACTGGTGGGGCAAACATTCGGATTCATGTAAGACGAGTCTCGGAGGTAGTGATGTTTTAATCTGGGCGTTAATCTGGCGTTATGTCCTCTTCCTTCACAGAGACACAATGGTGCTCCCTGTGTGTGTGTGTGTGTGGGGGGGGGGGGGGGGGGGTAAATCTGTCTGAGTAAACAAACAGGCAGACAAAGGGGTTTTTTGGACATGGTTAGCCTAGCCTATCCAGCCTAGCCTAGCCTAGCCTAGCTCGTTCAGTGCACCGGCTTGAGCAACAGAAGGGCCCTCTTTGTTAGTCGCCTGAGACCCAAGCCTTGTAGCTGGAATCACAATGTGAGTATGAATGCGTGGCCCCCCAGGAGGGTCATTATCAGGTCCGTAGAAAGGAAAATCAAAGCGCTCGTCATAATGGGCTCGCTAGCATTCAGCACCTCTCATCATCCCGATTTAGAATGGACGAGTCATCCAACATCTATGTCAAAAGACTAAATGCGATTAAAAGACATGCAAACAGGAAGTCAGGTGGTCTTAAGTGAAGCTGCAACAGGGGTTTATCCTAATGAGGGTCCTAACGAGCTGTCATCGGCACCCCTCCCCAAGCCCGCCTTGTGTCTATTGTGTCAGTCTGGTCTGTTTCATTAACCGCTCCACTGACAACCACAAGGGGGGGCGGGCACAGATGAGCAGGATGGGACAGGAAGTGGCGGTAATAATGGGACACAAGGAGGGGTCTTTAGACAGAACCAAAGGTACCGACTGTGGAGCAGCCACCAAATACAAGATTAAAAATACCCCAGGAGACTGACGCCCCAGGAGACTGACGCCCCAGGAGACTGACGCCCCAGGAGACGGACGCCCCAGGAGACGGACGCCCCAGGAGACGGACGCCCCAGGAGACGGACGCCCCAGGAGACTGACGCCCCAGGAGACGGACGCCCAAGGAGACGGACGCCCAAGGAGACGGACGCCCCAGGAGACGGACGCCGCAGGAGACGGACGCCCCAGGAGACGGACGCCCAAGGAGACGGACGCCCCAGGAGACGGACGCCCCAGGAGACTGACGCCCAAGGAGACAGACGCCCAAGGAGACTGACGCCCAAGGAGACTGACGCCCAAGGAGACGGACGCCCAAGGAGACGGACGCCCCAGGAGATTGACGCCCCAGGAGACGGACGCCCCAGGAGAAGGACGCCCCAGGAGACTGACGCCCAAGGAGACTGACGCCCAAGGAGACGGACGCCCAAGGAGACGGACGCCCCAGGAGACGGACGCCCCAGGAGACGGACGCCCAAGGAGACGGACGCCCAAGGAGACGGACGCCCCAGGAGACGGACGCCCCAGGAGACGGACGCCGCAGGAGACGGACGCCCCAGGAGACGGATGGCCAAGGAGACGGACGCCCCAGGAGACGGACGCCCCAGGAGACTGACGCCCCAGGAGACTGACGCCCAAGGAGACGGACGCCCCAGGAGACTGACGCCCAAGGAGACAGACGCCCAAGGAGACTGACGCCCAAGGAGAGGGACGCCCAAGGAGACGGACGCCCAAGGAGACGGACGCCCCAGGAGACTGACGCCCCAGGAGACGGACGCCCCAGGAGACGGACGCCCAAGGAGACTGACGCCCAAGGAGACGGACGCCCAAGGAGACGGACGCCCCAGGAGACGGACGCCCCAGGAGACTGACGCCCCAGGAGACGGACGCCCAAGGAGACGCACGCCCAAGGAGACGGACGCCCCAGGAGACGGACGCCGCAGGAGACGGACGGCCAAGGAGACGGACGCCCCAGGAGACGGACGCCCCAGGAGACTGACGCCCCAGGAGACTGACGCCCAAGGAGACGGACGCCCCAGGAGACTGACGCCCAAGGAGACAGATGCCCAAGGAGACTGACGCCCAAGGAGACGGACGCCCAAGGAGACGGACGCCCAAGGAGACGGACGCCCCAGGAGACGGACGCCCCAGGAGACGGACGCCCCAGGAGACTGACGCCCAAGGAGACTGACGCCCAAGGAGACGGACGTCCAAGGAGGCGGACGCCGCAGGAGACTGACGCCCAAGGAAACGGACACCCAAGGAGACGGACGCCCCAGGAGACTGACGCCCCAGGAGACTGACGCCCAAGGAGACGGACGCCCAAGGAGATGGACTTCAACCAATAATTACCTCCTCCTGGACGGCAGTCTTGAAGCCAGCTCGCCTGTCTCCCATGGGGGGCTGCTATGGATGCTGTGCCACATGTAGGCTCACAACAAGGCAGCGGTTCTGGCTACAGTTCTGGGGATGAGGGAGGAGGAGGGGTAGGGTGGGGGGGGGGTCACATTTTGCTCCAGAACAACAGTTGTGTTTTTGTTCAGTTGCGCTGACGTAGCACCACCAGCTCCCACCGCCCTGTCCTTGTATCACCCCCCCTACCCACCCGACAGTATTTTCATCAGGTCAGGGGGGTCGTTTTGCCGGTGGCTGTGTCATCGTCAGTTGGGGAGCCTCAGAGAAGCATGGCCCCATCACATTGCCCTGTCATGCGGATGGACCCCTCATAGCCTATGCTGGGGGGGGGGGGGGGGACTCCTGCCTGCTGTGCTAAATTAAGCCTCTATCCTGACATTAAAAAAGGCCACTTTAAAATATGCAGGACAGAAATGGCATGCGGGACGTATCATTGTCAGTGTCAACGTTACGATCAGGGAAAGAGCAACGTCTTATTTTGGCTCCGATGCAGCCACGCCCCTCTGTCTCCAGCATGGTCCCACCCACAGCACCATCAGAGCCATGCAACGGGTAAAACAACCAATCAGCAGTGAAGCTGTCCGTATGCGGCGCTCATGGACAGACACAGAAGAAACTCTGGAGACACGTACATGTTTCGAAGGCAAGTTCAGGCAGCAGACTCTCTTAAAATTGTTTTTTATTTCTCAAAATCGTTGAATTAAAAATTTATAAACATACCAGTCCTGCGCAACTCACAACTCGTTAATGATGTTACTGTCAGCATTAGCACGCTAGCTCCGTGGAAAGGCCTTATGCGAGCCCAATAATAAAGATTTGTTGATTATTGTCTAAGATTTTTTTTTAAAGCTGTTTAATAAACATATGCTTAAAGACATTCAACAAAGTTAAGTGTTGGAGTTCCTATTATTCTAAATTTTGGCACCAATATTTTCACTTTGCAAATGAATATCGACCCCAAATATCGGTTATCGGCCTCCTTGGCTACTAACAATCGGTATCGGCTATCGGAAACTCACATCGCTGCAAAGCGGGCCCTGACAGCCCGCGGGCTGCGTGAGAGGGCCTTGATGAATTCAGCGAACGTTCCATGGATTCCTCCCTCACGGGGACCTTTGAGAAAAGAATGGTTCATATGCAAATGCATGGAGAAGTTTCCCACAAGCAGAGTGTGAAAAGGGCTCTCCTTCCCCATGCCGGGCCTGCTGAATGGGCCTTTTCTTCTGCCACTGAAAGTGTATGAGGTAGAGCAGGGAAACTGCAAAGGTAACTAGGCTCTTTCTCACTGAAACCTGAATACATTCAGCCGCACAAACCCCAATAAAGCACATCCAAGCGCAGTTAAGGGGGCTCAAACTCCTTTACCTTGTATAAGGCTCGGAGCCTCCAGGGGAGCAGCTAATCATTAAGCAACCGTGTGTGTGTGTGTGTGTGTGTGTACATCACCTAATTTTAATTTTGCTGAATGACCACGAGGACCAATCTTTACCCACCCGATGCTGGACAGGCTCAGAGCTGAAGTTTGTTCTTTATTTCTCGCTGGTTGATTAAAAACAGGTAACAGAGAAGCTGCCATCTGGACCTGCAAGACAGCTGGCGTGTTTGTGTGTAACGTGTGCGTGTTTGTGTGTAACGTGCGCGTGTTTGTGTGTAACGTGTGTGTGTTTATGTGTAACGTGTGTGCGTGTTTGTGTGTAACGTGTGTGTGTTTATGTGTAACGTGTGTGCGTGTTTGTGTGTAACGTGTGTGTGTTTATGTGTAACGTGTGTGCATGTTTGTGTGTAACGTGTGTGTGTTTATGTGTAACGTGTGTGCGTGTTTGTGTGCGTGTGTATGTGTAACGTGTGTGCGTGTTTGTGTGTAACGTGTGTGCGTGTTTGTGTGCGTGTTCATGTGTAACGTGTGCGTGTTTGTGTGTAACGTGTGTGCGTGTAACGTGTGCGTGTTTGTGTGTAACGTGTGTGCGTGTTTGTGTGTAACGTGTGCGTGTGTTTGTGTGTAACGTGTGCGTGTTTGTGTGTAACGTGTGCGTGTGTTTGTGTGTAATGCGTGCATGTTTGTGTGTAACGTGTGCGTGTTTGTGTGTAACGTGTGTGCGTGTTTGTGTGTAACGTGTGCGTGTTTGTGTGTAACGTGTGTGCGTGTTTGTGTGTAACGTGTGCGTGTGTTTGTGTGTAACGTGTGCGTGTTTGTGTGTAACGTGTGCGTGTTTGTGTGTAATGCGTGCATGTTTGTGTGTAACATGTGTATGTTTGTGTGTAATGCGTGCATGTTTGTGTGTAACGTGTACGTGTTTGTGTGTAATGCGTGCATGTTTGTGTGTAACGTGTGTATGTTTGTGTGTAATGCGTGCATGTTTGTGTGCGTGTTTATGTGTAACGTGTGCGTGTTTGTGTGTAACGTGTGCGTGTGTTTGTGTGTAACGTGTGCGTGTGTTTGTGTGTAACGTGTGCGTGTTTGTGTGTAACGTGTGCGTGTTTGTGTGTAATGCGTGCGTGTTTGTGTGTAACATGTGTATGTTTGTGTGTAATGCGTGCATGTTTGTGTGTAACGTGTACGTGTTTGTGTGTAATGCGTGCATGTTTGTGTGTAACGTGTGTATGTTTGTGTGTAATGCGTGCATGTTTGTGTGCGTGTTTATGTGTAATGTGTGCGGGTTTGTGTGTAACGTGTGCGTGTTTGTGTGTAACGTGTGCGTGTGTTTGTGTGTAACGTGTGCGTGTGTTTGTGTGTAACGTGTGCGTGTTTGTGTGTAATGCGTGCATGTTTGTGTGTAACGTGTGTATGTTTGTGTGTAATGCGTGCATGTTTGTGTGTAACGTGTACGTGTTTGTGTGTAACGTGTGTGCGTGTTTTTGTGTAACATGTGTGTGTTTGTGTGTAACATTCGTGCGTGTTTATGTGTAACGTGTGTGTGTGCGTGTTTGTGTGTGCGCGTGTGTGTGCGTGTTTGTGTGTAACGTGTACGTGTTTGTGTGTAACGTGTGTGCGTGTTTTGTGTAACATGTGTGTGTTTTGTGTAAACATTCGTGCGTGTTTATGTGTAACGTGTGTGTGTGCGTGTTTGTGTGTGCGCGTGTGTGTGCGTGTTTGTGTGTAACGTGTGCGTGTGTTTGTGTGTAACGTGTGCGTGTGTTTGTGTGTAACGTGTGCGTGTTTGTGTGTAACGTGTGCGTGTGTTTGTGTGTAACGCGTGCATGTTTGTGTGTAACGTGTGCGTGTTTGTGTGTAACGTGTGTGCGTGTTTGTGTGTAACGTGTGCGTGTTTGTGTGTAACGTGTGTGCGTGTTTGTGTGTAACGTGTGCGTGTGTTTGTGTGTAACGTGTGGCGTGTTTGTGTGTAACGTGTGCGTGTTTGTGTGTAATGCGTGCATGTTTGTGTGTAACATGTGTATGTTTGTGTGTAATGCGTGCATGTTTGTGTGTAACGTGTACGTGTTTGTGTGTAATGCGTGCATGTTTGTGTGTAACGTGTGTATGTTTGTGTGTAATGCGTGCATGTTTGTGTGCGTGTTTATGTGTAACGTGTGCGTGTTTGTGTGTAACGTGTGCGTGTGTTTGTGTGTAACGTGTGCGTGTGTTTGTGTGTAACGTGTGCGTGTTTGTGTGTAACGTGTGCGTGTTTGTGTGTAATGCGTGCATGTTTGTGTGTAACATGTGTATGTTTGTGTGTAATGCGTGCATGTTTGTGTGTAACGTGTACGTGTTTGTGTGTAATGCGTGCATGTTTGTGTGTAACGTGTGTATGTTTGTGTGTAATGCGTGCATGTTTGTGTGCGTGTTTATGTGTAATGTGTGCGGGTTTGTGTGTAACGTGTGCGTGTTTGTGTGTAACGTGTGCGTGTGTTTGTGTGTAACGTGTGCGTGTGTTTGTGTGTAACGTGTGCGTGTTTGTGTGTAATGCGTGCATGTTTGTGTGTAACGTGTGTATGTTTGTGTGTAATGCGTGCATGTTTGTGGTGTAACGTGTACGTGTTTGTGTGTAACGTGTGTGCGTGTTTTTGTGTAACATGTGTGTGTTTGTGTGTAACATTCGTGCGTGTTTATGTGTAACGTGTGTGTGTGCGTGTTTGTGTGTGCGCGTGTGTGTGCGTGTTTGTGTGTAACGTGTACGTGTTTGTGTGTAACGTGTGTGCGTGTTTTTGGTGTAACATGTGTGTGTTTTGTGTAACATTCGTGCGTGTTTATGTGTAACGTGTGTGTGTGCGTGTTTGTGTGTGCGCGTGTGTGTGCGTGTAACGTGTGCGTGTGTTTGTGTGTAACGTGTGCGTGTGTTTGTGTGTAACGTGTGTGTGTTTGTGTGTAACGTGTGCATGTTTGTGTGTAATGCGTGCATGTTTGTGTGTAACGTGTGTATGTTTGTGTAATGCGTGCATGTTTGTGTGTAACATTCGTGCGTGTTTATGTGTAACGTGTGTGTGTGCGTGTTTGTGTGATGCCCTCCTTTTTATCTGTCACGCCCCGGTCGTCACCAATAGCTGGGATCCCCCCCCCCCCCCCCCCCCCCCCCCCACTGACTCCGCAGGGATCAGATGGAGGGATGGATGGAGCAGGAAAAAAATGGCTCCTCCTCTGCTCTCCCCCCTTTATGGATAGACTTACACACAAACACAATTGGACATGGTGAAACTCACACAATGGCATGGGGGGGGGCGTATTTTATGCACTCATGGGTGCCCAGGTCAGGGGTCAATCAGCAGCACCCCGAGCTACTGTGTTTAACCCCTGAATAAAGGGGGAGGAACACCGACGGCAGTGGGGGGGGTCTCTAGTACTTTCAAATGACGCAGCTGAGTAAGTTGGTAAAAAGTAGTGAGCCCCCCGTCCGTCAGAGCACAGCCCCCCGTCAGAGCGGGACCCCCCCCCCCCCCCCCCCCCCCCCCCCCCCCCCCCCGTTAGAGCACAGCCCTGTTTAGTTTTGCAAAGAATGTTAACACCGGGTACATTCCTCTATTCCCAAATTGCTGTGTTAAATGACCACGACAAAAAACGGCTTCTCTTCCCGAGGGGGGGGGGGGGGGGGGCTTGGGAGAAGCGACAAAGGGGGCCGCAGGATCCCGTCAATTGCAAACACCTGTCGTCCTGCAGGCTGTTAACACCTCTCTGTTTATGGCAAGGAATCTCCCTCACCTTAATCCCAGCAGCCTGGGACCTGGTGCAGGTGCTGACTAGAATCCCAGCAGCTTGGGACCTGGTGCAGGGCGCTGACTAGAATCCCATCAGCCTGGGACCTGGTGCAGGGTGCTGACTAGAATCCCAGCAGCCTGGGACCTGGTGCAGGGTGCTGACTAGAATCCCAGCAGCCTGGGACCTGGTGGAGGGCGCTGACTAGAATCCCAGCAGCCTGGGACCTGGTGCAGGGTGCTGACTAGAATCCCAGCAGCCTGGGACCTGGTGCAGGGCACTGACTAGAATCCCAGCAGCCTGGGATTCTGCAGGGCGCTGACTAGAATCCCAGCAGCCTGGGACCTGGTGCAGGGCGCTGACTAGAATCCCAGCAGCCTGCGACCTGGCGCAGGCACTGACTAGAATCCCAGCAGCCTGGGACCTGGTGCAGGGCGCTGACTAGAATCCCAGCAGCCTGGGATTCTGCAGGGCGCTGACTAGAATCCCAGCAGCCTGGGACCTGGTGCAGGGCGCTGACTAGAATCCCAGCAGCCTGCGACCTGGCGCAGGCACTGACTAGAATCCCAGCAGCCTGGGACCTGGTGCAGGTGCTGACTAGAATCCCAGCAGCCTGGGACCTGGTGCAGGGCACTGACTAGAATCCCAGCAGCCTGGGATTCTGCAGGGCGCTGACTAGAATCCCAGCAGCCTGGGACCTGGTGCAGGGCGCTGACTAGAATCCCAGCAGCCTGGGACCTGGTGCAGGGCGCTGACTAGAATCCCAGCAGCCTGCGACCTGGCGCAGGCACTGACTAGAATCCCAGCAGCCTGCGACCTGGCGCAGGCACTGACTAGAATCCCAGCAGCCTGGGACCTGGTGCAGGGCGCTGACTAGAATCCCAGCAGCCTGGGATTCTGCAGGGCGCCCCCCCCCCCACAAACG